>NC_043701.1:3029029-3074319 GCF_006229205.1 Suricata suricatta
TCCCCTCCCCCTTGCCCCGTCCATTCCTTTTCAGTATTCAATAGTCTCTCAGGTTTTGTGTCCTTCTCTCTCCCCAACTCTCTTTCCCTCTTCCCCTCCCCCTGGTCCTCCGTTAGGTTTCTCCTGGTCTCCTGTTAGACCTATGAGTGACAACATACGGTATCTGTCCTTCTCTGCCTGACTTATTTTGCTCAGCATGCCGCCCTCGAGGTCCATCTAGCTTTCTCAGAGGTCCCTGCTGCGTCTCCACCACCGTGTCGTGTCGTGACACGGGCATCCCACCACCCTGGGATGGGGGCAGGGGAGCGTCTGGTGGGACACGTGAGCGGACACCAGCAAGCAGGGAAAGGAGTCGGCCCTCTGGACTAGGAGCCTGCGCCCTGGAGGCGGGGCGTTACCCTGGCCTCACTCACTCCATGCCTTCTTCCTTGGTCACCACCCAGCTCCCTCTCGGGGACACAGCACAGAGGACCAGCCCGTCTTCACCTGCTTCGTGAAGGTGAAGACCACACCTCCCGGGTTCTCTGCCCTGGCTGCTCCAGGCAGGTGACACGTGACAAAGGTCCTTCTGTCCTCCCGTACTTGCCCCACCTCCCAGCCTTGCCAGAACTCAGGAATGACAGCTTCACAGCTTAACCCAGCGCCTCGCGTCCCCACGAGGAAGCAGGTAAGTCCTCACGGCAGAAAGCTTGACGTGCCCACACGGGAAGCCAGTAAGATTCCAAAGGAGCCTAAGGTGTCCTCCGTATCTGGCCTCAAGAAGATTCTCTTTAAAGCCACTCAGAAGGTTACACACTGTTTGTTGCCATTAACTTGACATTCCAGAAAAGGTCAAACTGCAGGGACAGAAAACAGATCGGTGGCTGCTGGGAGCCCAGCAGGTGAGGAGGGCCTGACCTCAAAGACGGGAGTTTCTGGGGGTGACGAACAGTTCAGTAATCTCCTTGCTGCAGAGAGTCACCCAAGCCTGCGCCGGCCTTAGAACACAGAGAACCGGGCGCCTGGGGGGCTCAGTCGGGTAAGCATCTGACTTTGGCTCAGGTCATGATCTTGCGGTTTGTGGGTTCAAGCCCCGCGTCAGGCTCTGGACTGACAGCTCAGAGCCTGGAGCATGTTTCGAATTCTGTGTCTCCCTCTCTCTCTCTGCCCTCCCCTGCTCATGCTCTGTCTCTCAAAAATAAATAAATGTTAAAAATAATTTTTAAAAAAGATTAAAAAGAAGGATCTCAGAGAACTGGGCAGGGGGGCTGGTGGCTCAGTCCATTAGGAGTCTGACTCTTGATTTTGGCTCAGGTCACGATCTCACAGTTTGTGAGTTTGAGCCCTGCATTGGGCTCTGTGCTGACACAGCAGAGCCTGCTTGGGACTCTCTCTCTCTCTCTCTCTCTCTCTCTCTCTCTCTCTCTCTCTCTCCCCCTGCCCCTCCCCTGGTCCTCTCTTTTCCTCAAAATAAATACATAAACTTAAGATAAATTTTTAATCAATCAGAGAACTGTATACCAAAAAAATTTAAACACTTAGAAAAACAAAAATTCAATTTTTAATCGTGTTTTATGTAATATGCTTCCACACTAAAATCAAAGAAGAGATCCAAGAAGGGTTGAGGCCTGTCATAACTAGAATCCACCAACGACAGCCTTTCCACACGTACTCTGGGCTGAGTAATTACAAGATCAGCTGCAAAGCACTCTTAAATATTTATGACATTACAAGTCTCCCTGGTAAGAAGGGCTTTAAAAGACACTTCCCAGAACATATGTCTGACCTGCACGCTCAGCAAAAGTGCCGCTAAGGAACTCAAATCGTGAAGCTGAAATGGCTCACGGCCGCGAGAGGCTCTGTGGACAACGTGGGCAAACGTCCCCCCACGGGAGTGGGCGTCAGTGACCTTGGAACCCTGTGGAGGTGAAGGCCCTGCGCTTTCGTCTGTGAAGCGAACACAGGCTCACTGAGGCCAGGTTCGGCCGCTGGGGGGCGGGGCTTTGCTGGGGGCGGGGCTCTGCTGGGGCGGGGCTCCTCTGGGGGCGGGGCTCCACGGGAGGTGTCCAAGTCTAGGGGAGGGGAGATCTGACAACCGTGAAGGGCTGTGGGCGTTACTAACACTTGCGGAGTCAGGGAGGGCTTCCTCCGGGAGAGATTCGGAGGGTGGGGCAGGACTTTCAGGGGACGGAGGGGACAGAGTCCCATGAGTCCCTCGGGGCTCCCTGGTGGCAGCAGAGTGTGTGATGGGGAGACAGGCGGGCCCTCTTGGCCAGCCGTGGCTGCCGGGATCCAGGTCTGCAACTCCAGTGCACAGACGAGCCACACCCACATCTTAAGGGGCTGAGTCTGATTCCTTACGTTTTGGGCAGGGACCTGAGGCTGAGGATCTAACACCCTTTCTGGCCAGACCCCTGCTGCCGGTCAGCGGATCGCCTTTGGGGCGGCAGCGATGCAGGAATTGCAGGGAGAGGGCGGGTTGCCCAGGGGCAGCGTGCCCAGAAAGGAGAGAAGCGACTGAGTCCAGGCCTCAGACTCCCTGTGCCGGACACACTCCTACCCTGGAGGGCCAAGGAGAGGCACCCCAAAGAACCTCTGGGGGTGAGGGGCCAGGAGAGGCAAAGGCGAGGGAGGGGCGAGCAACCTTTGTTCTGGCAGAAGTCCAAGCAGGGTGAGGCCGGGGGAGGGCAGTGCTCAGCCTGAACCTCAGTCGCAGACAAAGTCTCGGACGGCCGCTCTAGCCTCCAGTGCGGCCCCATTTGGAGACGGGCCCCAGAGGAAGTAATGAAGGTGAAAGGGGGTCATACGGCTTCCCCCTGTTTCGAGGGCACTGGTGCTCTTACAAGAAGACGCAGCGGACAGTCGGCTCCTGTCTCTCACACACAGCAGGATGGCAGCCATCACTGAGCTGGGAAGGGAGGTCAGCGGATGCAGGTGTTGTGGCTGGGCACCGGGGTCCTGTTGGTGGCCCCCTGTCTCCACAGTGTCCCCCTCATCCCCCTCCTTGTGCACAGAGAACTACTCATGCAGAAGCGGTCCCCACGTTCCTGCGTTCCTGACCCTTTCTGGGTTTCACCCCCAGATCCTCTCTCCTTAGGGGTTCGGAGACAATGGACTCACTGAGGACCTGTCTCCCCCTTCCCCATCCGCCCCTCTGCCCCTCAGGGGGGTGCTGGCCCCTCCCACCGCATCCGCTTGGGCTCCCTAGTGATCCCATCAGAGAGGACGTGATGGATACTCCATTTGAGACAACTCCGAGGGCAGATTGCCACTAGCATCCCTTCCCCGGCTTTTCGGAAGACCCCGTGCTCCCGGGCGTCACAACCCTCGTCCCTTCGGAGCGGGCCGTCAGCTAGAATCACTGTGACATTATGCAGACTGACCTAGGGGATGGCTTCACTAATTCCCCCTTCATCCACCAAGTCATGTAATCAAGGCAAAGTGTCCACCACATCTACTCAGGCACTTCTGTCCTTTCTTATTTCTTCATTCCAACGTTAAGAAAATGAAAAGGTTTTCCTTCTTTTGATAGTTATCCCTCGTAGCTGTTGTGGCCGCCAAAAAAATTCAGAATTCCCAAAGCCCCAGAGAGCGGGGTAGGTGGAATGTTCCGCTATGGACCGGCCTGGCTCGGGCTCCTTCCACGTAAAAGGATGGCCATCTTTCCAGGGTATAATTTCTTAATTATGTAACAGATCGCAGGGCTGCTGGAGGAATAACACTGCACACTCCTCCGCTCCGTTTCCCAATGTCCACGGGGACAAGGCTGCCCCCTCCCATGCACCCCTGCCCACCCGCCCACGAGCACCCCTGCGGGAAGTCCTGCAAACGGGTGCGACCGTCCAGGAAGAGACGAGACCCCGAGAGGCCCAGGGCGGCTCCCAGTTTAAGGCTCCTGCAGGCAACTCATCACCGCTGCTCATTAATTTCTACAGATTCTAACACTGTGGTCCCGGACGTGGCTGGAGGTCCTAGCCTAGCAGATGCATCAGTAAAACCCGCCAGGCCTTGATGTCCACGCGTGTTGTCACAAGACTGGCGCTCGGAGATGGCCTTGCCCAGTTTCACCCACGGGAGCAGCACAACCCAGCAAGACGGAAAAAGACCGTTAGAAAATTAAGACCTGTCGTTTAATAAAATACACGTTTCCAAGGCATGTGCTGTATCACGCGTGGAGCGCATCGTGGGGTTTGTCACATCATCCGGCATCCTTCTTGCAGAAAACACCAAGAAAGAAGCAGGAATATAACAAACTCTTAAAAACTACATTCTGCAAAGTCTGTCTGCTGTCCGGCTGCCGGCGGGAGGAAAAGCTGAAGCATGACCTGACCTGTTTCCGGTCACGCGCTAATTTTACCACGGAACTAGCACGGCCGTGCGCGTGATACCGCTGGAATGCTCGGAACCTTCTGTTAGAGTGTTTTCCTCGACAGCAGTTGGAACCCAAGATCACAAACGGAGCTGGTCCTGACGTACAAGATGGATGGATTCCTTCCAGGTTTTAGTAACAGAAAAGTGCTTCAACCACCCAGCAGGGATAGGAGATAATGATCTTTGGCGAAAGTCTGTAAGCCTCGTTGTTGTTCGGAAGACCCCCCGCCCCCCAATAGCTCGGTCCGTATCAATCAGCTTTGCGTCCCTGCATGTAATCGCTGCTAACGAGCTAGCGAACAATAATGGCCTCCTAAATGGGACCGAGGAACAGATCTTTCAGGAAGAATTTGAGTCATTTCTCCCCTCACTGCATTCCAATGGTGGCCATTTATAATAAAAGCAATTAAGTGTTCTCTATTTAATACCTCGCCGTGTCACTCAGCAAACCTCATTTCCCCTCTTCATTTCCTTTATTCCCAGTGACACACAGCTCACTCGATCTGATTCCTGGGAAGGCGTGCAGGAGTGGCCGTTGTCACGTGACTGCTGCCCCCTTTCCCCAGGCCGCTGTCCGAGCCGGTCTCTTAGCCGCCCTGGCATCTCGGACCTGCCATGGCCCGGTGTCCCCCACACGCCTGCCCGGTTAGCTTCATATGTGTCCTTGGTCTCCCAGGAGCGCTGTCCGTCTGCCCCCGGCCTTCACCAATGCCTGGCGTGTGGCGGGTCTCGATGCCCCGCTGCTGCAGAGTCTGTACACCCAACCTGGCAGCAGGTCCTGCCCCCTCTCCCTCGACCCCGGCACGCCTCGGGGACACCTGGTGGCTCCCGCCTTCCCACTGCCCCGTGGCTGCCACGGACACCGACCGCAGCAGGCACTGCATGTGCCCACAGATGCACGCTCCTTCTGCACCCAGCGCCACCGCAGACCTCTGGCCCAACTGAAGACCCGCCTTTCCTACTGCTGGTCCCTCCTGGCCTCACTCCCCTCCACGACCCCAAGAGTGTCCGTGGGTCCTCAAAAAAAGTGCTCCTTCGGAAACACCTTTGACCCCCAACTTCACTACCTACCATGTTTGTGGCCCTGGCTGGTCCAGGCGTGGGACCCCCAACGAGCCCGCCAGTCCCCCAGCTGCTCCCGCTGTCTTCGGTCATCTCCCGCTTCCTTCCTCCACCACAAGAGGGGCCCTTTCCCAGAAGCCAGAAGGTTCTGGAGGGACCACAGTGAGTTCAAAGGCCCTGGGGTCGGCAGGGGCATGCAACGTTAGAGGCGCAGAGAAGGCACCGCGCCGGACAGAGCAGGCGCACAAGGCCACGCAGGCCTCAGGCCTCCGTAACACGCGGGCACGCGCGGCCTGCCGGGAGAGCCGCGGCGCCGGGAGACCGACCTGACCTCACTTCAGGCCGAAAGAGCATGTGGCCGCCTGCAGAGCCCAGTCTGGACGGGGAGCAAGAGGCGAAGCAGAGAGAAAGCGGCCAGCCACCAGGCCACTGCGGCCCCGCCACCCAGCAGGGCCCCTGGGGACGGCGCTTCTGCCTGTGGGGACACAAACACGGGCCCATCCTGCAGCACCGCACCACGCAGACACTTCCAGCCCCTACGGAAACGGTGCTCAGAAGTACTCGTCTTCACCTGCCACCCACAGACGGGGCTTCCGGCACGTTAGAGCCTCTGTCGCCCCTGTTGCTGGAGCAGCGCGCACACAGACACTCACAGACTCACACACACTCACACACACAATTACACACACACGCCCACACACACGGACACAATTACACATACATGCTCTCACACACTCCCTCACATTCACACAATTACACACTCTCACACTCAGTCACACTCACACACAATTATACTCACTCACAATTACATACAGTCACACATGCTCACAAACACACACACAATTACACATACACACGCTCACTCACAATTGCACACACTCTCACACTCACACACAATTACAGACACTCACATTCACATAATTACAAACTCTCACACTCAGTCACACTCACAATTACACACACTCTCACACTCACATCTACACAATTACACACTCACATTCATACAATTACACACCCACACTCACACACAATTATACTAACTCACAATTACACACAGTCACACACGCTCACGAACATACACACAATTACACATACACACACTCACTCACAATTGCACACACTCTCACACTCACACACAATTACAGACACAATTACACACAGTCACACACGCTCACGAACATACACACAATTACACATACAAACACTCACTCACAATTGCACACACTCTCACACTCACACACAATTACAGACACTCACATTCACATAATTACACTCACACTCAGTCACACTCACAATTACACTCTCACATTCACATCTACACAATTACACACACTCACATTCATACATTACACACTCTCACACTCACACACAATTATACTCACTCACAATTACACACAGTCACACACGCTCACGAACATACACACAATTACACATACACACACTCACTCACAATTGCATACACTCTCATACTCACACAATTACAGACACTCACATTCGCATAATTACACACTCTCTCACACTCACAATTACACACACTCTCACATTCACATCTACACAATTACACTCACATTCATACATTACACACTCTCACACTCACACACAATTATACTCACTCACAATTACACACAGTCACACACGCTCACGAACATACACACAATTACACATACACACACTCACTCACAATTGCACACACTCTCACACTCACACACAATTACAGGCACTCCCATTCACACAATTGCACACTCTCTCACACATACAAATTACCCTAACAATGTTTGCATTTTGATGTGAAAAGCATCACTGTTTGAGCCACGTTTTTCCTGGGCTCAGTTTTGTGCTTTTCAATGTGGCTCCAAAACCTGACAGAAAGGCACACAGGCGAAGCAAAATGCCCGCATTCTGTGTGTGCGCATGTTTTGAGCCGGTTCTGTGTTACCACGACACAAACACAACACCCGATCCGCCCGAAGGCGCGAGGAGCCTGCAGACGAGGAAGGGTCATGCTCACCCGGCACCAGGCAGGAGGCCCGGGGAGAGGGGGCGTGGCCTCGCGCTGGCGT
The DNA here is from genome assembly GCF_006229205.1 of Suricata suricatta. Taxonomy (NCBI): domain Eukaryota; kingdom Metazoa; phylum Chordata; class Mammalia; order Carnivora; family Herpestidae; genus Suricata; species Suricata suricatta. The sequence continues at coordinate 3,036,502 of NC_043701.1, forward strand.
GGCCCTTACACCGTTTGGCAAGAACGGTGCCTTGTTGGGTTTCACAAGCTGGTGGAACTCGTGCGCGGGGTCCGAGGTGTGCAGTGTGAAAACTCGTGTTTCAAGCCCCGAATGACGATTTTCCACCACACTGGCGGGGGCAGCAGGGAACCAGGCCTTCCGCAGGCAAGCTGCCAGGGCGCTCACGGAGCAACGAGGCCAACGCATTCCACAAACTCTGGGGAAGATGGTCGGACTGGAAACACCGGATTGAATCACAGAGAAATCTTGGGAGGGGTCTAGGGTGGGCCAGGGCACCTGTGGGCCCTGACGAAGAGCGGGAGAACTCACCGGAAGGCCAGCCTCGCTGCGTGCCCGCGCGCAGCGCAGAGAACGCCAGGGCCGAGGCTCTGCTCTTTGGTCTGATGGGGACGGGGGGCAGGGGAGGGGGGGGTGCTGTGGGGATGGCGGGGCGCTCCCTGCAATGCCGACCGTCCTGGTGCTTGGAGATGCGCAGGGCATCTGTCAGGCAAGAGCCACAGGGCCTGCAGGGTCCCGGGCTGGGCCCAGAAAAGGTCTCAGATAAAGCGGAAAGATCTAGCAACAGGCAGAGAATCAGGAGACACGTCTCCCTTGGGTGCTCGCGGGCAGAGATTTCATCGGTGCTTCTCAGGAGGGAGGGAGGGCAGCCGGCCAGGCGGTGACTACAGTGTTACTGGTTGCGGTGCAGGAAGTCAGATACGCAGAATTCCATGAGTTACATATGCAGAATTCCATGAGTTACACGAATTAATTTGTAACAGAGTGAGCCCATGAATGTGGGGCCAACAACTACAGCTAACCCCTTTTGTTTACAAAGTCTCAAGTTATTGCTTAAAAGCTAACTCTCATAGGGGCGCCTGGGTGGCTCTGTCGGTTAAGCGTCCAACTTTGGCTCAGGTCATCATCTCACAGTTTGTGGGCTCGAGCCCCATGTCGGCCTCTGTGCCGTCAGCTTGGAGCCTGGAGCTGCTTCGGATTCTGTGCCTCCCTCCCTCCCTGCCCCTCCCCGGCTTGTGCTCTGTCTCGGTCTCTCTCAAAAATAAACAAACATAAAAAAAAAAGCTAAGTCTAATAGAGACGGGTGATGGGTAACTGCACTGGACAGGTGTGCTGAAGATGCTCACACCAAATGTGCTTGATCAGGCCTGTCCGTGTTTGAGTGCTTTCAAGCTTCACCTGAAGTACAAGTTCATGGTGCCTGCGGTGGCAAGGTGGGCTATGGAAACTCACTCCAAGGACAGGAAGCGGGCAGGGATTTATCCCAGGTGGAACTGCTTCAGATTTCTGCAGTGAAAAGCCCAGTGTCACGCCCCTCCCCCGCTTCTCAGGTCTGAGCAGGGCAAACCCGCAGGCTCGGGGAGGTGAGCCCCAAGAGGTGGACGGCTGAGGGACGGGGTCCGGGAAGCTCAGGGACCATGATGCTTCCCGTTGTGACACAGCATTATCGTCCCCCCTGAGTGAAACACACGAGAGACGGTGCAGAAGTTTAAATTGCTAGAGACTCAGGAAAAACCCCACTTTCTGCCTGCGGGTGAAGGGACGTGTCCCAGCTCAGTCCCCTAACCTCTGTGCCATGGACACCAGCGGGGGCTCAAGACGAGGCCGGAGACCGAAGACCCGGCCACCTGCTGGCTCTGGGAACCACCATGTGCTCTCAGAACAGCCAATGACTTGATTAACTTCCCCAACTAGTGAGTGGTGTCACCATTAACTACTAATATGTAATCCTTAGAAGAACAAAAGAATGTAATATTTCTTTGTACAGTTTCCTTCTCCAGCACAAAACTTTAAAAAGCTCTTTAAGATGTGTACCAGGAAACCACAAGACATACGTCCACGTTTAATGGCCCCATGACTTCTCTCTGCATTCTGATTTTAGTGCTAAATTCGAGATTCTGGAAGTAGTATTAAAAAAATGAGTAAGTTTTTGCTCGGGTTCCTAAGAGGATCATAGTAGTACGATGCTTGCATGGATGTATGCATCTTTCTGCCACTGAGCTTGAAAATATGATACAAATAAAACGATAACAAGAAATTACAGAGGTGGGGAAGCCCGTGTGTCAAGACGGGGGTAGGCGTCGTCCGGTGTGAGTCACTGGCTTGTGGCGTAACCCAGACAGGCGGGCTGTGATCCAAAACTGGTATCTGTGACATCCCCGAGTCACTAAAGCGCCACGCGGTAGCATCCCCACTTCGCTGATGAAAACCTCAAGTGGTGGGCCCCCCTCCCTCGACCATCAGGAAGTCACTTGGGTGGAGGGGTGTGACAGCTCGGTGCTCCGGCCCCAGCACAGCCCCCCACCCCCCCAGGCTTCTCGGGACATCGAGGGCCAGGGAAGAAACAGGTTATCACACTCCTGCCAGGTGTATTTTGTCCTGCAGTGGACCACAGGGTCACCAAGTGCTGCACAGACATGTGGGACCAAGCTTTCTTGCACACGGTGCGACAGGCAGCCTCTGAAGGGCTCCCAACGACCTGCAGCCCCAGGGGGACGCCCTCGCCTCACGAGTGGGCGGAGCCCAGCGATGTGTTTCTCATCAACAGGGCAGGACCCTGAAGGTGTGGCCCACTGCGACTGCGGTCTTGCTGGCACTCTGGGCTCCACCTGCCTGTGGCTCTGATGAGGGAGACTGCCCCCCAAACTGCCCGTGTGGGGCTGTCCTGTGGACCCGCTGTGCGAGGACTGGGGGGAGACGGGAGGTAGAAGGCCTCCCTTTGCATAGCTGACAGTGTAAACTGGGGCACACAAGTCCAACAACGTCCAGCAACGCGGCAGTGAGCCTGAGTCAATGAGAGGAAGACGCACAAGAGAAATGGTAACAAGGACACTTGAAGTGTCTCTCCTACAACCTTAAGGTCCTCAAGACACTGCCTGACTATCTGTATCCAAAGTCCAGGTAAGTGCTCTCCCTGGGCTCTCCCCTCCGGTCCCCACCTGAGCACGGCTAGACGCCCCCTGACCCCTTGTGGAGGCGAGAAGCCGGCCTGCAAAGCGGCAGCTGATTGTTGCAGACAAGCCCTTGAGCCCGACGGCTGGGTTTCCAAGTCCGCGGTGGGCAGGCCCAGAGAGGAGCGGTCGGAGGGACGGCTGTTTCCCTAACACAAGTGTAATGTCTGGATATTTTGCACGGAGCTGGGACCCAACACACTGAAATTTTATTGCAAATGAAACATTTATGCGATTACATGAGACATGCCCAGTAGCTGGAGAGTTGGTTGCTACAAAAGTACTTTTTATGACAGTCTTTTCAATGAGAAGTTGAGCTGATTCCTAGATTCAAGGGGTCCTGGCTGCCTCTGAAACCCACCAACAAGGCTGTGATAGACCTGGGTCCAAGCACCGGATTCCAGCGTCCCTGCCATGAGACAGGACTCACGTACCGCAAAGCCTACTTGGGAAACGCTGTATAACCCACATGAAAACAGAGAAGGGCTTCCCCAGAATCCTTGGTAAGGAAACCTGTTTAGTTTTGTTTAATAGAGTTCTTAGATTTATGTGAATAGGGAAACTTCTCCTTTTCTTGAATATCCAGGAATAATTACATAGCCCCGAAAGACCAAGTCAGAAGTCCTGGTTTGCTTTCCTTCCCCCCGAATTATAGACCCAGGCCCTCCCCTCGCAACCCACCCCCTTTCCTAAAAATATCTGCATCTTGATTTATCCATTGGGAAGTTACGCCTAACACCCAACTCCAAGTCGTCCTGCAGCGGGCTGACGTTTCCCACAGGAGAAGCCGTACGTGTGCTGACTGCTCACTGCTTGAAATCCATGGAGCGGTGCTCCTCCAAGTTTAAAGTGTCCATTTCCATAGAATTTTTACATAGCATACAATACTTAATTTTCAATACTTAAATTAGGTTTATAGTTCACTGAATCCACTCCTAATTTCTTACATTTTCCCTACTGCAACATGGTCCTACCCCAAAGGCCAATGGACACCATGTGCTGAGAAAGTGTTCCTTCAAAGCTCCTGTGTACCGCCAGCATTCACGTGGTGAAGACTCACGTTCTGTAAAGTGTTCTTTACCAAAAGAATGAGCCCACGGCACTCGTTCAGAAGGAGCATCAGGAAAGACAAGGAAACCCAGTGGAGAATTCTACCACGCACAGAACCACAGAATCAGGGATGTGCCCACGTCCCCCCGAGGAGCAAATGGGGGAATCTCTTCTGTAAGATTTGGGAGAACAAACTCTAGACGTTGTGCTGGAGGCTTCTAGAAGCAGGAAGCTCATTAAGAAAAAGGCGATCCGTCCCCTGGTGGAGACGCTCCCATTGTGAAATGATGCTCTCGTAAGACGACCTGGTATCTGTCTCCCTATGCCTTCCTGGCGTGGGTGTTGGCTGTGTGTCTCCCAGACAAAGCCGGGACAAAGATCACCCCTTCCCCAGGAGAGTCCTTCAGGGACCTGCTGAGGTTTTTCCTCTTATTCAAGACCAGGGATGATGTTTTTGGTAGTTTCTGTGACAGGAGCGGCACCATTCCGTGACCCACGCACATCCTGTCCATCACAGGTGAGCACGGGGCGGGGTACAGGACTCACAGAGCCCGAGGCTGAGGGTCGCCTTCTGCCATGTCCCGTTCCCCGACCTCCCCTAATCAGATAGATAAAGGCAATCAGCTGTTCCAAAGGGGGCAGATGGCAACAAGGAAAACTTAAGGGATGTTAAAAAATCCCAGGAAGTGGAAGAGTGAAGACAGAGTTTCTTAAAAGATCTACATTTTGAGGGAAAAGATGGAACTCTCCAATAAATAATCCCGTTGTCAAATAATTTTTAAAAGGAATTCTAAAAATTCTAGGATTGGACTTGGACCTCCATGCAAACCAGCCCCCCCCGTTACTCCGGGGGGATGAATTCCACAAGCTGGCGCTCTCCCGCTGGGGCAGGAGCCTCCCAACCCCCACCGAGAACGTGTGCAGACCTGACTTAAAACCCAGGTCCCCTTCGAGCTCCCAGAAGCGTCACCAAGCCCTGGACAGCATGGTCTCAGAAAAACGGGAAGGCTTTGGAATTCCAGATTTTACCTGCCAGAGAATAAAGTTCCACAAACGCACATTTTTAAAGCTGCTAACCTCTTATAAGTGGAGCACCTGCCTCACTGATACAAATAAATTTCACCTTCGAGCTTATTTAAAATTAAAGAGCCAAGATGAATTTTAAATTATGAGTATTTTAAAAGAATAAAAGAAAAAGAAAGAGCTGGTTTTAGATGGCCAATAAAGCCCAGGGTGAGATTTTATAGAAACTTCTGGTGCAATTTTATGGGCGACTCATATATGAAGTGTTAAGAACAGGGATTTATATAATGAAAGTGATACTTCAAGCCTTCTCCAGAATACTATGACGACAAGGAGATAATTAACATTTTATTTCGGTTTAGGGAGAACCTGACAGTTGTCTTTTGTTCTCGGGATAGAATTTATGGCATGATTGAGAAAATGGCAAGAAAAAGAACTGCACAAAAGGGTAAGATAAATCTTCATAAAAAGACGTTTCACCATCTCCCGCAAGAAAATGCTATGAAATGGCCCCTAAAAGGAGTGATTTTTTTTTTTTCTGCCAAAGGGATTTTTTATACCTTTCTTCTCTCCTAGGTGGCAGTGTGGCATAAAAAGAGACTACTTCAGGACCCACCAACTGTTTCAGGATTCCAAGACCACTAAGAAGGGAGGTTCAAGGGAAAATACGTAATAGGGTCTCAGAAGAGAGAAACAATTTTTTTATAGACAGAAAAGAGCGGTACTCACAGGCTCCACGTTGTATGAAAACAGAGCATATTCCTTATCTGGAGAGATTTCATATCGGATGGCTCTTAATGACTCCTAAAAGGGAAAAAGAAAACCAAAGAATTTTAAAGTGTGACATTATAACATAGCTCAGAATCTTGCAGTGAATCTCTGCTTGCTGGCGCCATTTTCAAAACTTGTTAATGTACTTTGTATGCAGCAAATTCGCTAAAGTCTGTTAAAGATGGAAATATCCTTTCTTTGCTGAATAATATTCAGGTAATTGATACTTTTGCACATTTTATTCATTTTTTCCCCAAATTTCAACAAGGCAATACTTACTGTATCTATGGAAACAAATCAATAGACGTAAAGATGAAAACCAATAATCCCTTCCCACAAACCCCTATCCCCTCTGTCTTTAAACTTGGAAGCTGACTTGAAGCAGACTGGTCCCTAATTTATTTTTTTTTTACCGTTTATTTATTTTTGGGGAGAGAGAGAAAGAGACAGAACACGAGATGGCGAGGGGCAGAGAGAGAGAGACACACACACACACAAAACCAGAAGCAGCTCCAGGCTCCCAGCTGTCAGCACAGAGCCCAACGTGGGGCTCGAACCCATGGACTGTGAGATCATGTCCTGAGCGGACGTCGGACGCTCAACCGACTGAGCCCCCCAGGCGCCCCCGCAGACTGATCCCTAAAAGACTGAACTGCCTTCTACATAGCGTTTTGCAGCTTGCTTCTTTGCCAGGCTAGACGCCGACCCGGAAGTCGGTCAGTGTGCAGATGACCAACTGTGGCTCCTCCCACAAATGTCTTCATGCGACACGGTTCATCTCGCACAAATGAAACAATCAAAAATGCTGTTTCCCTTGCACTCCCTCCCCCCGCCTTCTCCACTGTGATCACACTGCTGTGCGTTCTGTCCCCTCCCTCCAGCCCCTCCCCCCCAGCGCTCAGGGCGACCCCCTCGCTCTCCTCTCTCTCCTCCGTCTTAACACCCCTCACATCTAGCCAAGCACAAACCGCTGTTGGTCTACCATCAAAGCCTATTCGGAACAGGCTCCCCTTGCCCCTGCCACCACCCGGGTCTCAGCACCAGCCTCTCTGCTCCGGCCACTGCAGTAACCTTCCGGCTGCGTCCCCAGGCTCTAACTTTGCCCCCTGCCGTCTCCTCCAGCTGCTGGGACCAGGGCCAGCTCTTCAGTAGAAAAATCATCACCTTGCCCTGGACTCGAAGCCATCGCCCTTGGCTTCCATCACAGTGGACAAAAAGTCAACATTCCCACTGAGCAGTGGGCCTACTTCGTGGTCTCCACCTCCAGTTACGGCTCCTTGACCCCCTCCCCCCCAGCCACGCTGCTGGCTACACCCCCCAGAGCACGCCAGGCACCTGCTCGCCTCCCGGTCTTCATGCCTGGTCTTCCTCTTGCTTGAAATGCTCTAGACTGTCACCTGTCAGCTTTCCTCTCAAAAGCCTCCTTCTAAGTGAAAACTTCCCTCCCTTCCGTGGCCATGACATCCAGAAATCTCAACAGGCTGGCTTCCAAGTTCTCATAACCCTCCTCCCTCCTTTTCCGACGCGTACTCATTATTAAAATAATGTACATTTAACCTATTTATCGTATTTAGTGCCTGGCCTCTTCAGTAGAATGTAAGCTCCTTGAAAGGAGGGCTTCTAAAAGAAATCTTCAGTTTCTCTCAGCAACGCTCTGTAGTTTCCAGTGTACAGCTCTTGCCTGTATTTCATTAAGCTTATCCCTAAGCATTTAGCATTATTGACGTTTTGCATATGTAAAATATACACGTCTCAATATCCAGTTGTTTATTGCTAATATACGGAAAGAGAATGGATTTTGGTACCTTGACCAAACCTTGCTGCAACCTTGCTAAATTTCATTAATTGTTATAGCAATTCTTTTGGTAGATTCTTTAGAATTTTCTATTAATCATATTTTCTGTGGCTAAAGAGGGTTTTTTTTTATTCCTAATTGGATGCATTTGCTTCTTTTTATAGCCTAATTACACACTCGAGAGCTGCCAGGATCATGCCCCATAGAAGTCATGAACGTGGACGCCTCGCCTTTTTCCTGATCTCAGGCAGAAGACGTCTGTCTCCGCTAGGAAGTGTATTAATGACGGGTGTTTTTGTACATGTCTGTCACCAGATTGAAGAGGCCCCTGTCTATTTCCAGTTTGCTCAGAATTTTTATAATGGATGTTGAGCTTTATAATGAGTTTTGAATTACCTCAAATGGTTTTTCTGCATTTTCAGAGATAATTACGCTGTTTTGCATTTCTTAGTCTGTCAAAATGGTTAATTACATTGTTTGATGTTCAAATGTTGAACCAAAATTGCATTCCTTGGGTAAACTCTCTTTGGCCATGATGCATTACCCCTTTTATATACTGCTAAACTCGATTTGCTATTTTGTTGAGGATTTTTGCACCTGTGTTCATAACGGAAATTAGTCTGTGGTTTTCTTTTCTGGTAATACCCTTGTTTGGTTTATATTTGGGGGAAGTCCTGGCCTAATAAATGACTTGGGAAGTACTTCCTCCTCTTCTATTTATTTTGTGAGTTTGTACAGAACTGGTATAACGCACTCCTTAAATGTTTTGGAGAATTGACCAGTCAAGTCGTTTATTTGCATCTTGAATTTTCTATATGTGGGACATTTTGACTACTAATTCAAATTTATACATCAAAATAGGACTATTGAGGGTCCCTATTTCATTCTTAGTGAACTGTGATAATTTGTATCTTTCAAGGATTTATTTCATTTCATTTATTTCTTCTCATTTCATTGTCAAAGTTATTGATACAAGGCTACTACAAATATTTTCCATTACCCTTTCCAAGCCTGTACTGATTGGACTTTCTTCTGTTTCTATGATTGGTTTTTGTCCTTTATCTTTGTTCTTGATCAATTTCATGGATCTTTTTCAAAAACCAGTTTTGAGTTTTGTTTCTTTTTTCCTGCGATTTTTTCTTTTCCATATGGTTGATTTTTCCCTTTCTTGCCTTTCTTCTGTGTAATTACATGTAATTTCTCTTCTTTTTAAGGTGAAACCTTAGATCTAATAATAAAGGAGCACTCAAAGCAATACATTTCCCTTTAAGTGCTGCCAGCGGCACACCATCATTTTTGATTCTACCTGTCTTAATTTTCCTTCATTCCAAAACATTCCCATGTGATTTTCTTCTTCAGCTGATTTGTTAAAAACAGGTTGTTTAATTTTCAGTCATCAGGCCACAGTCCAGGTCTTTTTGGGCTACTGATTTCTAGTTTAATTATGTATTTGCTAGACAGTAGTCTCTGTATAATTTCCAACCTTTGAGATATACTGAGCCTTGTTTAATGGCCCAGACTTTGATCAATTTTGGTGAACATTCCATGTGCACTGAGAATGAATGTTTTCTGCTGTCAGTGAGCGGGGTAATCTATAAACGTCTGTTAGCTCAGTTGGTTACCAATGTTTTCAAGACCTTGGAATCTGTACTGATCTGTTTTCCTACATGTTCTATCAACCACTCAGAGAGGATCGTTGGAGTCTCCCACTTTCATTATGCATTTGTCCGCTTCTGGTTTTGGTTCAACCAATTACAGCTTCAAGTCTCATAGCTCTATTCTGGCTGCATACACTTTCAGGATTCTTATGCCTTCTTAAAGAACTGACCCCTTTATCATTATGAAATGTATCTTTTTATTTCTACTAGTAGGGACTCTTCTGTAGTCTCTTTGATGTTAACATAACCATTCAGGTTTTCCCTTGGTTAATGTCTGAATGGTGTATCTTTTTACATTAATTTAATTTTAACCTGTGTCTTTATATTGAAAGCATATATCATAGAAGGCTTATAACTGGGTCTTCTTAAAACCAACCTTTGAATCCTCTAGGAGTAATAAGGGAGCTTATGGACATAAGGATACAGGACACCTGCCCTTTATACTGTAGTTATCACGTGCCCTGCACTGTGTCAGATTTCTGATCCTGCAGGTCCTGCTCAAGAAAATTCTACCATGTATGTTCCAAACATTTTATGTCTATATGTTAGTGGATTTTAGTCAATGAATAGTATAGGAGAAAAGAATTAGAAGTCTTATATTAAAAGGAGCTGGACATTTTCACCACATTTAAAAGACCCTTATATATGTATATATAAAGAAAACAGGGGAGCCTGGGTGGCTCAGTCGGTTAAGCATCCAGCTTCGGCTCAGGTCAGATCTCACGGTTCATGGGTTCAAGCCCCACATCAGGCTCTGTGCTGACCTCTAGCTCAGAGCCTGGAGCCTGTTTCAGATTCTGTGTCTCCCTCTCTCTCTGATCCTCCCCTACTCACACTGTCTCTCTTTGTCTCTCAAAAATAAATAAAAAACAGGAAAAAATTTAAAAAAAAAGAAAACAGATGTATTTTTTTCAGGACTAGTCAATTCATTTTCTTTAAGTTTCCACCCAAAGCTTAGCTACATGTTGACCACATTTGCCTTTCCTGGCATTGCTCATTCCATTATGTAGATCCAAACTTTCATCCGGTATAATCTTTCTTACTCCAAAGAACTTCCTTTCACTTTCTCAGAGCATTAGTGTGTGGCCAATGAATGCTCTCAGATTTTGTCTCCAGTTTCTTTATCTTTAATTTTGAAAGATATTTCTGTTGCATGTAGAATTCTAATCTTCAATAAGATTTTGTAGTTTGCGTTAAGTCTTAGATTGCCGTTCTTAGATTTATTAAAGGACCATTGCTTTTTGTTCATATTGTGAGTAGAATATTCTAGGTCCTTAAGTTCATATAGTGAATGGAATATTCTAGGTACTTAAGTTCGTGAAGATAGAGCTATTGATTTATTTACATATGTTTTGTATTCAGCCATATGAAAATTTTTTCTTGTTAATTACAGCTCATTTAAACTAACATCTTTTAGATTTTCTCGATAGAATTATGTTACCCGGAAAAGGGAGACATTCTTCTTTAATTTTCTAGTTCCCCACAATGTACTCTGTTTGTGGACTGCATTTCCTGCTCTCTCCAAGAGCACATTAAATATGAATAGTGACGGTGAGTGACTGTAATTGACACAGGTTTCCTGTTTGCCATTGAGAATGCTCTTCGCTGCTGGCTGGCTTATGGGAAGTGGTTTTTTCATATTTAAGTGGGTTTTCATTCTCATCTTGCCCAGAAATTTTATGAGCAGTTGCTGATAGGCTTTACCAGCTATGCTTTCAGTGTCTGTGATGTAATCATCAATGATTTTTCAGTTATGTAGTTGCGATGGGTTTTGTGGTTGACTCCTTGATATGTAAGTGCCATCGTCATGAGTACATGATTCAGAGCGTACCGTAATTCTGACACATGATGAGTTCCACTCGCCAGTACTGCCTTGACAATGTTTGCAGCGACACTCGTGGGTGAGATTGGTGTGTAGTTTATACTTCATGTTATTTGAGGCTATTTACTCATACTCAATAACATAACTTTGAATAACATTATCTTGATTTTTTAAAGTTTGTTTATTTTTGAGAGAAGAGGGGCTGAGAGAGAGAGAGAATCCCAAGCAGACATCTGTGCTGTCAGCACAGAGCCTGATGGGGGCTCGATCCCACAAAACCACCAGAAGGTCATGACCTGAGCCGAAATCAACAGTCAGATACTGAAGTGACTGAGGCACCAGGCGCCCCTATCCTGACTTTTAAAAACATCAGTCTACATGTATGACAAGCCGGTACATATGGAATTGTAGGCATGTTGCTGGTGAGACACTTAATCTCAAGGGCTGGTGTCTTGTTTCATGTAATAGATACATATCTGTGTAATTATAAATGCAGGCAAGGAAAGGTGGCCATTACCGAAAGAAAGATATGGAATGATAGAATGCTCCAAATTATCAAGTGATGGAAAAGAAATGGAGAGCAGGAAGCATAAATATCCATGAAAGAAAGGAAAAGAAGGAAATACATAAGATCAGCAGCTATAAAACCAAAGCCGTGTGCCGAGATCACACAAGTTACGGGGACACCCCGTGCACCTCTAAGGGAACACACATCAGCCTTGGATAGAGGGGTGTGGTGAGCTGCCCGACCCCACGTGTGAGGAGGGAGGGAGCGTGTGCACCTGGAGGCCCCCCCCCCGCCCCCCTGGGAGAAGGCAGCCACCGTCTGCATCTGGGCCCGGGATGCACCTAAATGTCATTAAATTTGGCGTGAGACGAAAGCAGGCGCCGCTCCTGCACCGGCCGTGAGAGCCGGAGGGAACTCGGACGTGCGGCTGGTCAGAGCAGAGCGGACGGGCCACCCAGCAAAGGCTCTGACCCTGAACACAGGGAAACCCGCGCGGTCGCGTCAGCAGGTTTTGCGTTAGGCTGGCCTGACGCAGCGTTTTGCAGGTGCAATCTTTACTTCGGGGCCGGGTGTAGTGGCCCCCAGGTCACGCCGCGGTGGCCTCGCGGTGGGAGTCTGAGGCACCCTCCTGGGCCATGGGACGCTGGCTGCAAGACCCCTTATGCCATCTAGAAAAGACGCAGCTCGGGCTCCGCCCTGGAGGCTCCCAGCTCCCAGCTGTGCGACTCAGAAAAAGACACCTTAGCTTCCATAAGCCTCTGTCAAGTGAGAAGAATAAAGTACGGCCGCTCGCGGGTTTCAGTGAAATACAACGTGGGTGGCGTTTACGCGGAAGTGCTCCCCTGCGAGCACCTTGCAGCGTCCCCCTCCTTCCTCAGTTGGCCATGATTTCCACTGCACGGCCCTGACCGCTCCCCACTCGGGGGTCAGGGACCCGCGCCCCAGACGACGCAGCCCGCGGCCGCATGCGCACCGCAGTCCGACTGCCCGTGTGCTTCCGTGCCGGGGCTCGGACTCCTCCCTCCTGGTCCTCCAGGCGCCGCTTTCACCGAGACCTGGTGCAGCCTCCCGGGGCCTGAAGCAGTGACAGGGACTCCTCGCCTGTAATCTCTCCCTCCTGCGCACTCCCGTCACAGGGCTCTAGCTTTATCTTCCTAAAACACAGAGCTGACCTCAAAAATCCCATCCCTTTGGGCTGCCTGCAGAGTAAAGGCTAGACCACCGGGCGTGGTGCTCCCTGACTTGTTCCCGGGCCCTGAGCCACAGCCTTCCGGCCGCTCCCACCAACCTGCACGGGAGCTGGAGGCCGGCCACCTGCTGCCCGCGAGGCGCTCAGTCCTCAGCCTGCTCGGGGAGCAGCAGGGCCGCCACCTCCGCGTGTCCTCAAACGTCCTCTCCTTTCAGGGGCTGCTGAGGGTCCCTCTCTGTGCCTCTGTCCACTGCTGACATCAACCCTCGTCTCTCCTTCCTGCCTCTACGGCAGCACAGGTGTCACACAAATGCTTGCTTCTTCTAGATCCGGGTGGAAAGGTAGAACTGTTTCATTAATCCGCGTCTCCACCCCCGACCTCGTCCCGCCGGGGCCTGCGGAGCCCCTAGCACTGCTCAGAGGACACGCTTCCATGACAAATGAGAAACTGCAGGTGTAACAGCAGGACGACATCAGACCACCTGAAACCTGCACAGCATAGCGGGTGCGGGGCCAGAAAAATTAAGCTCCTTTCTTTTTAGGTCTTTTAAAGACACACGTACACAACATTGTACTCACCTACTTTAAAAATTAAAAAGAAAAAAAGTACCCTACGGAATAAAAATAAGTAAAAAATATTTTTGCTTTATGTTCTTTTAATAAGTAGGGGAGAAAAGAGGAAGAGGGGAAAAGAAAGAAAGAGGAACAACAAGAAAATGCGTCTGGACACAGGAGGGAGGAAGAAACAGGGACAGAGGGAAGCAGCTGGACAGAGCCCTGCAGATGCAGGTGCCAAACTGGAACAGACAATGTTCCTGCAAAAGACGGTGACTTTTTATGCCATCCCTTTGCTCTTGGACTCAGGGGGTTGGAGATTCAGAGGCCAGTCTGGCTGGAGGTCAGGGAGCGCTGTCGCTGTGGGGACCGGACAGCTGTGACCTGCTCCCCTCGCCAAGTTCTGCTGTCTGAGAAAATGACATCTCACTGCTGCCAGATATTCCTATATTTCTAGAGAAGCCAGAAACCTGGACTTCTAGCTTGAAAGACCAGGCTGTGGGCCAAACAAGAGAGTTCAATGGGCGTGCAGACCAGAGGATGGCAGCAAGGGAAGTGGGGGTGGGTCCACCAGACACGGGCTGGGATCCCTCCCACCTGGGGCGTGGCTGCACCTGCCAGAGACCACCTGTGGGATCCCACCTGGGGCACACCTGCACCCGCGGGAGCCCACCCAAGGACACATCTGCACCTGCGGAGCCCACCCAGGGGCGCACCTGCACCTGTGGGATCCCACCTGGGGCACACCTGCACCCGCGGGAGCCAGCAGGCAGGGTTCTGTGGTGAGCAGGCAGGAGGAGCCCAGGAAGTGGGCTTCTTCCTCCTGCAGATGTGAGAACACACATAGAGCCCTTGATAGAAATTAAGTGAAACAGAATCAAGTGAAGTGAACACTAAGTGTGAAAGCCCAGCATCCTGGGTGAAGAAAGAAAGGGAAAACGTGGTCCCAAGTTCCTATCTCAACCAGATTCCAGAGTTCCTCTACAGCACGAACCCACCAACATTGCTCTTGATTCTGGAAAGGGTCTAAAAATACTTGTAATTATGTCCCTCTCTGCGAGGAGTCAGAATTCATTAATTTTTAGAGACAGATAAAAATTCAAAGTCCACAGTCTAATGATTATATAAAATCAAAGGGGAGCATACATTAAAGAAACAAAAAGTTTTTATTTAAATGTTAATTTGGTCATTTAAATAAGTAATGAAAACAAGTAGGTTCATAATTAAAACAAGGGAAGACATAAAATGTGAGAGAACTTGACATAAGCCGAGCAACAGGGCTCTTCTGATTCACGTGCTTTCCCTTCCGAGGACTTCTCGGACTGTCTATAGCACTTATGTAATTGGCTGATGGAGAGGTCTCATCTCTGAAAAGTGATGCTGAAGTTTTAACAATCTGATTAAAATTACTGAATAAAATGGCGTTGAAACAGCAGTTATGTAAATCATCACCATGAAAAATGATATACAAACGTATGCAAAGTTTTCCCCACCCAACAAGACGAGTTCAGAGGTCAGTGCTCACTTGCTGGTCTTCTCAATACACAGAGATGATGCTGACCGTTGCTAATTGAAGTGTAAATATAATATTGTATTCTTCTGTATTTATTTAAAGATTCTTTAATGTTTATTTATTTTGAGAGAGAGTGTGTGAGCAGGGGAGGGGCAGAGAGAGAGGGGGACACAGAATCTGAAGCAGGCTCCAGGCTCTGAGCTGTCAGCACAGAGCCCGATGTGGGGCTTGAACCTGCAAACTGTGAGATCATGACCTAAGCCGAAGCCGGACGCTCAACTGACCGAGCCACCCAGGCGCCCCAATTCCAGTGTTAAATACCTAATTCTCAAGCAAAAGCTAAGCACTTTCTGTAAATTTTTACTGTATTATGTTTTAGAAGAATTGGAGAGATGGTGCTAAGTTTCCACAAGAATTATGGCCCCCAAGAAATCTAGTCAGTTAGGCTAAGCAAAGTGTATTAAGTCTATTTTAAATGTGTTTCTAGTGGAAAGAAAGAGATTGGGATAGAAATAGAGATGACTACATAGATGGATTGATAGAGACAGACGGATGGATGGATGGATGGATAGATGGATGGATAGAGATGGATGGATGGATGGATAGATGGATGGATGGATAGAGATGGATGGATGGACGGATAGATGGATACATAAAGATGGAGAGATAGATGATAGATGAATAGATATAGACAGATGGATAGATGGACAGATACATAGGTAGAGATAGATACAGACAGACAGACAGACAGTCGAATAGACAGATGATAGATGGGTAAGTATAGATGGATGGATAGATGGATGGACAGAGGTAGAGAGAGACAGCTGGACACATGGATAGACTGATAAAAGGACATCAAAGGAAGGGAAGGAAGGAAAAAAGAAGTCAGTGTTCTCGTCAGTAGAGGAAAGATTCATAAGATTTCTCAGGAACCAGGCAGCCATTGTCCAAGTATCTGAAGACCCAGTTTGGGCTGTGAGACATGTTTACAGTGTTTCATTTTTCAGGGAAAAAAAAAAGGAATTAATAACAAACAGTTTCATGATTTGTTGCTTTGCTGACAAAGAGTCTTGTAGGAGCATAAAAAGAAGATGCATCATTTGGCATTTACATTATTTTGAAGTAAGTAAAATCCAACGACTTGGAATTTCTAGGATATCAAATATGAATTCAGGTGAATGTCAGTTTCGGTTTGATTTATTAGTTTTGAAAATCGGAGAGAGAGCCCCGTGCCATATCCATGGGGTGTACTCGAGGCCCCTGCCTGGGAAGCAGCCCAGCCCCATCGCCTACAGAGAGAAGTTCAAACTCAAGTGGTGTTGACTCTTCCCTCTGCCACCCTGACTCCGTCACGCCCTCACCCTGCCTGAGCCCTGAGCCCCGAGCCACCCGGGCTCTCTGGTCCAGCCGAACACTCCGGAACCACAGGGGACGCGTACCCTCTCTCTCAGTCTTCAATGCCCACAGAGGCACACGGAGCTCATACAACTGGCCTGAGGCCCTGTTGCTACTGAACACAGTCCAGTTTCTGTGGCTCCGGCCGAGGGCCGAACACCCATCCACAGTCATCAACTATCTTCTAAGCCTGTTGCTGGACAGCCACAGTGTTTGCCTTTGGTTACATCCCCTTCCAGGGATCCGTCCCGGGAAAAGCCGGTCAGGAGAAGTCAAGGCCTGGGGCAAACTGAGGACAAACAGGCCTGGACACGCTGACGTGACCTCGTGTATGAAGGGTCTGTTTGGAGGCAGGAAGGGAGTGAGGCTAGAGGTCAAGGTTGTAGGGGATATTTTACAATTCTGCCGCCCTCTGCACTCGCACCTCATTTCCATTCCTCCCCCAGTTTCAGACCTTTCTCAGACCAACTCCCAGATTACAGTTGGTTTTATCATTTAAACGATCTCAGAGCTTCTGGGGTGCAAAAAAGAGACCAGCTGCTCAGCCACCAGAACACCCGAGAGCCTCCCGTCCGTGCTCCCGCCCAGGGCCACCACTCCCCTCCTCGGGGTGCAGGCGACCCCGCAAACTCGCCTCACGACCTCACGCTTCACTCTCCCTACTGCTCAGGAAGACCCAGAGCAGAAAGGCGGTCCGCGGTGATCTCACGGAGGCCCGTGTTCTAGCTGCCGGAAGCAGCTCTGCCTTGAACTCGGACATGGAGAAGCTCCCGCGGATGAAGTGAAAGGGCTCAGCCGAACCGAACGCAGGCTCCGCCCTCTTGATGATGACGTGGGCCCCCAACTGCCCTCCCCTCCTTCTCCTTCTCTCCAGGATTGTTTACAGGAGTGTTTACATGTTGCTTTGAGACAAGACTAAACGACACGATCTCGAATAGTATCAATCAGGCGGTACACATTTGGTGCTCCATAAATGTTCACAAGACGAGTGAAAAAAAATGGAGAAAAAGAGTGCGCTGTACGGAGGAAGCCCGTCGGTTTTCGAGAGGAGCTCTTCCCTGAGGTGCTTTCCAAATCGGCTTATTATTTGGCTAAAACGACCTCAGTTAACAGACATGATCTGCCTGCCACAAGCTACTGATTTGAGGAAGAGAAGTTGGTCCCTACGCTTGTGTTTTGTTACCAAGCGTCGCTGTCCGTGCAGCGCCCTGCTCTCACGGACCCGACGCCTCTCAGAGGTCGGGCTAACATGCTGACAGCAAAACGCACTCAACCTGGGGCGCCGGGGGGCTCAGTCGGTTAAGTGTCCCGCTTTGGCTCAGGTCATGATCTCGCAGTTTGTGGGTTCAAGCCCCACCTCGGGTTCTGTGCTGACAGCTCGGAGCCTGGAGCCTGTCTTCGGATTGTGTCTCCCCTCTCTCTCTGACCCTCCCCTGCTCGTGCTATCTCTGTCTCTCAAAAACAAATAAAAAACATAAAAAAACAAAAATGTAATGGACTCCTTAAAACTGGAGGTTTACTCTTTGTAATAACAAGCATAAACATACTGCTACAGAAAAGTTAATTCTCTTCAAATTGATTTTTGGCACCTAACTCCGGATAATGTTTTTAATAAATATTTTTAGGGGCACCTGGGTGGCTCAGTTGTTAAGCGGCCAACTTCAGCTCAGGTCATGATCTCACAGTTCATGAGTTCAAGCCCCGCGTCTGACTCTGTGCTGACAGCTCAGAGCCTGGAGCTGCTTCAGATTCTGTGTCTCCCTCTCTCTCTGCCCCTCCCCCACTCACACTCTATTAAAAAATTTACATAAATATTTTCAACTGTACGTGAACTCCAAATTTCAATGGTACTTAAATCTCTGGGAAAACGGTTTTCCCAGATCATAAAGCACTGGCATTCATATCGACTCAGCACTTATTTTAAAGCCTAAATATCACTTCATGTCCTCAGACTAAGCAGTCAGTGCCTAAATTAATATTCCCTGTGCCTGTGGAGATGAGTTTTTTTGTTAAGCGAGACTGAGCAAGTCTTCCTGAAGTATTCTCTGCGCACTATCGCAATTGTTCTATAAATGTCTAAAGCCTTAGGACGTGATCTTCCAATTACGTATGATATGCAACACTTGCTTCCAACACCTGCAGAGAAATGTCCCCGCACACTGAAAGAAACTGGTTCATCTTATTAAATTAGCGTGGTTTCAATTTCACATTATCTTTGGCTGCTCAGGCTGTAGTGTTACAAGTCTATTGCTTCTGCTTGGCTCCTACTAAAAGTTGAAACCTAAAGTCGTTTTCTGCTTTATTGACTTGCAGGAGGGAAAACCGAAATTATCCCGGTCATTAGAGTACTTACGATTTTTTTGCCTTCTATTAACACTGTAGAAATATTTGTTTCAACATTCCGCAGTATCACATTTCCTTTCTGTTCTCTGTAGATGAACTCTTTATCTACAAGAGAGAAAATAAAAAAGAAACACAAAGCATTAAGGAACGCGGCAGGCTTCTGACAGATACTTACACAAAAGGAATCAACTAGTCCCGACAAAACCAGAATCCTGTGATTCATCAAAGGGTGGTTTTCATCTGGTGGAGGATACACAGCCGCTCTGGACATAACCTCACAGAAGCTTCTCTCCAAATCTTTTCTCTATGCTATATACGGACTTCTAAAGCTCTAGTGCACATGCTCATAAAGTCTTTAGGACATTCTAGAACTTTCTCGAGCAGGACACACAGAGTAGACACACAGAGCAGATTAAGAAACTTGCTACCAAAAGGCACGGACAATAATTGTCATTTTGGGGAGTGGTTTCCTGTATCTGCAGCTCGGGTGGATGGTGTCTATGCAAGGTGCTCACACCCGCGTCCATATCCCGCAAGACTGTCTCCAGTTAGCCCACGACCTTCCTTGCTACACCTGGAGGAGCCTTCTCGGTCAGGCATACCCCTGAATCCATACATCTTGCCCCAGAGACAGTGACAACGGTCCTCTGTATGGCGGACCTTGCAAATACTCCCGTAGAGGTTACCGAAGCACACCGATGGGTATGACCATAGAGTACGTCACACGTGTGCGTGTCCCTACTGCGCACGAAAGGGCACATTCCCGGCGGGACAAGACTGCTGGTATGGAGCTGGGCGCACAATGGGGAGAAGAAATACCGTCTGAGTGAAGGTGGTAATACGGAGCCAGCCTGACGGTCAAGACCTTTCACCAATGATCAGTTGCTGAATGGACCACACCGTGTAGACGGGAGTAATCCAACTGGTATCCCCATTTCTACTCTTTATTCTGTCACAGATTTACATTCTTCTCTGTTGTATTCCTTTCTGCCACTTGCTTTGGTTTTCATTCTCTCTTCTTTTTCCAGGTTACTGAGGTGGAAGCTTACACCTTTGGTTTGGTTTTCCCTCCTTTCTAATAAAACTTATTAAAGCTAAAAATTTCCCTCTATGGATGGTGTTAGCTATATCTCACAAATTTCGATACACTGAGTTACATTATTATTCAGCTCAAATTATTTCTAATTTTCCCTGTATTATCTGCTTGGCCCAATGATTATTCAGAAACCTGTTGTTTAATGTGCAAGTCTGTAGTTATTCTGGCCCTTTTATGTTTTATAGATTTTTAACATAAATTCACTGGATCAAAGAATACTCCATACATGATTTCAGTTTTTTAAAACTCATTAAGACATTTTTGTGGTCCATAATATGTTCTATCCTAGTAAATGTCCTGTTTGCATATTTAATGAAGTTATGGTATGGCTGCGTTTGGTCTAATGGGTATTTATGTGTGTGGGGTATGTGTGTGTATATGTGTGAGGTGTGTGTGTGTGTGTGTATAGGTGTGTGTCGTATGTGGGTGTGTGGGGTGGGTGTGTATGTGGGTGTAGGTGGGTGCAGAGGTGGGTGTGTGAGGTGGGTGTAGGGTGTAGGTGTGTGTGGGTGTGTGAGGTGTATGTGTGTGTGGGGGGTGGGTGTAGGTGTGTGAGTACATGTGTGTATGTGTGTGGGTTTAGATGTATGTGTAGGTATGTGTGTGGGTGTGTGTGTATGTGTGTGGGGGGTATATGTGTGCGTGGGGTGTAGGTGTGTGTATATGTGGGGGTGTGTGTATGTGTGTGTGTGGGTGTAGGTGTGTGTGGGGTGTGGGGGTGTATACGTGAGGGGTGTAGGTGTGGGGGGGTGTAGGTGTGTGGGGGTGTGGGGGAGCAGGTGGGTGCGGGAGTGGGTGTATGGGGTTTGTTTCTACTTGTTTCCTCCACTTCTTACGTCCCTCTTATTTCTGGCTTTCATTTTATTGTTGGCTACTTTTCAGAACTTTAATTTCCCTATTTTAGCTGTATTTCTTTGCAATTTTTTAGTGCTTATCCTAGGGATTAGAATACTCAACTTTTCACAGTCTACGATGAGTTAATAACGTACCAGCTCTCACGAAATACAGAAATGTGTCAGGTTTTCAGCCCACACCCAGCCCCATGCTGCTATAATTGTTATGTGTGTTCCATCAAGATACTTTACACATCCTGCAAGATGTCATAATTACCGTTTGTAACAGTACCTCATTTACAAAGAGAATAAGAAGATAAAGTAAAAAAGAAAACAGACATCTGTTGCATTTGCCCATTATTTGCTTTTCAGATTTGATCAAGAACCCAAGTTTCCACGAGGTAGCACATTCCAGCCTCTGGGGAACTTCCTTTGGGGTCTATGTGTATGGACCTGCCGGCCACCAATTCCTTGAACTTGCCTTTACCTGAACATGTCTTCTATTGACTTTCACTTTTGAGGGATATTGTCTCTCAATATAGATTTCTAGGTTGATGGTTTTTTTTCTTTTGAAATTTCATGCCACTTCCTTCTGGTCACTGTGGTTTCTAATGAGAAGTTGGCTCTTAACTGTTCTTTCCCTGCATGCTGTTTCAATGCATTTTTCTTTTGCCGTTTTCAAGATTGATTTCTTGTTTTTGGTAACTGCCCAGCTATGATGCATTTCTGGTTGGGCTTCTTTGTGTCATTCTGTTTGGTGTTTGCTGAGCACCAGGTGTCTGCAAACGTGTCTCTGTCATATCTTTAGCCTTTAATTTGTCAAATATTTTTCCTATTTGTTTATCCCTCTCCTGGTGTTCCAGCTGCACACATATTGGGAACCTTGATAGTATCTAACGGTCTTTGACGCTCAGTTCTTTTAAAAAATGTAATGTTTATTCACTTTTGAGAGAGAGAGCGAGCGAGCAGGGGAGGGGAGAGAGAGGGAGACACAGAATCACAGAATCCAAAGCAGGCTCCAGGCTCTGAGCTGTCAACACAGAGCCTGATGTGGGGCTTAAACTCATGAATTGTGAGATCATGACCTGAGCTTAAGTTGGACGCTTAACTGACTGAACCACCCAGGTGCCCCTCTGATGCTTTGTTCTTAAAAAATTTCCCTTTGTTCACCTTGAATAATTTCTATTGATCTATCATCACCACTGTTCTGTCTCTCCTTTGTCATGATTATTTGACCATCAAGTCCACCCAGTGAATGCTTCCATTTCAGAATCTGCGTTCTTATGTTTAGGATTTTCCATTTTGTTCTTACTTACTGTTTCTACTCTTCTGCGGCGATGTCTCATTTCCCTGCTGAGATTTTCATTCACTGAAAACACATTCATGTTACTTCCTTGTGCGTTATGGTAAGATACAGTTCCAAAATCTGTTTCATTTTGGAGTCAGACTCAATTAATTTTCTTTTATGCTGAACGTGTGTGCTCTTTTCTGGGGAAGGGGTTCCTTGTAAGTAAGGTAATTTTGCACTATGTCCTAGACATGACAGTTGTCGGTTTCTGGACGTTCTGGGTTGTGTTAATATTCTCTAATTATTCATAGTGTGGTTTCCTAAGCAACACCAGGTGATTTTCGTTGCTGGGCATGGACCGTTAATTTTGGGCAGAAGCTTTACACTCAGTTCTGGTATGTTACCTGCAGCCAAAAATGCATACTTTTCTTCCTCGGCGTGCGGCTGGAGGGACAGAGATGCCACCGCGCCGCTGGGTTCAATGCTACTAATCTCTGTTCCACCCTGTCGCGTTGCCCCTCTTCTCATCTTTTAAGTTTGACACTTTGCTTGTTAATTTCAGCATTCCTACTTTTCTTACAGACAATCACGGCGGGTGCCGTCAATTTCCTTAATTATGTCTGCATCTGAATCTACAAGTTTTAACAGGCAGTTTTCTCACCCGGGCTCTGTTCCGTGCATTTTTAGTTTCTGTCATGGTTTCTTCTTCAGCTCGGAGTTCCTTCAAAGCTCTAATTTGCAAATGTATGCAAAACAGTCTTCTTTTTTTTCTTTTTTTGTTCCTGACTTGTAATGTGCTACACGTGTTAGAAAAACTTGTCCTGTCAATTCCTTGAGAGTCTGGTTTATAGCCTGATGCGTGCTTCATTTTTGTGCAAGATTTCCTGAGAGAACGGATTTTCTCCAACTGTAAGATGCCGGTGGTCTCCACAGTCTTTAATTTAACCACGCTGTGTACCGTTCACTAAATTGCCTCATTCTTAGCTCATTTCTTGCGTGCTTCACTTTTTCTTAAAAAAAACAACAAGATATTGAAGTATTCTCGTATGATGATGGACTGATTAATTTTCTCCTGTTCATCCTCTAGATTTTGTTTTATACATCCTGTAACTATTTTATTGGATGATTCCAAGCTTAGAATTTTCTTATCTTCTTGGTGATTTGCAAGGCCTATTTTTTAACTGTATTTTCTGTCCCTCATAGTGCTCTTAAAGATCATTTCTGTTTTGCAGAACAGGCGAAGTAATAGTGTGTACCTCCTACCGCGTGTGTGAAGATTCAGGGAGCTCCTGTAGGTACGACTGGAGATGAACTTGAAACGGCGCCTGGTTCAGGGCGGCTCTTGGGCCACGTCGGCCACTCCTCTCGGCTGGGTAGAAGATCCGGAATCATCTCTGCCTCCTTCTTGTCTCTCGTCTTCAACATTCCATCCCTCGCCTGTGCCTCCCCCTGTGAGGGCTTCTTGAATCACCTGGTCCTCTTGGCTTGCAGCGGCCTGGGTCTGGTCACTGCCACCTTCACCGTGGATGCCTCCATGCTCAGTGACAGCACATCGGGACAGGCTTCTTTCTTTTCTTTTTTTTTTTTTCTGGGTCCTTTGGCAGAGACTGCTTTGGCCAACTCCTTAGCCTGACATTCAAGGTCCTTCACATTCAGGCCTGGGTTTCTCGTCCCATTTTAACCTGCTGTCACCCCGCATCAAGCATCCTGACCCATGCCCTGCCTTCTGTGACTCCGTGACGCCTCGAGCCACTGCCCAGCCCTCAATGGCCTCCGCCCCTCCCGCTGGGGGAGATCTGTCTGGTCTCACCACAAAGGCCTCTCCTCTGCAGAGTTTGCCATGCCTCTGCCAGGCAGGATCAACCCCTCTCCGCTGTGCCCCGCCCCCACACCTCCTGCTTTATGCTCATTGTTGGCTGTGACAACTCCATCTCCTCCATGAGAGAGGGGGATGCATGGGAAAGGCCACACCTCCCAGATTTTCTAACGCCTAGCATGATGACTGACAGGAATCCAGGTGCTAAAGATGCACGATGCATGCAGCAAACTAACACCATCACGTGTCTGATTCACCAAATGTGCAACCTGCGTGCGACTCCGTAGACAGACCTGCTACACGGGAGCGGGGCCGGCAAGGTCAGAGGAAGCGGGGGTGGGTACGGGGACGTCACAAATTCTACCACTCGTGCCTCTTCGTGAGATTCTGGGACAGCTATTTTCTCCGTCACTGCAATGCAGTAAGATGCCTTGGAGGGGAGTGTAAAGTGCATCTGGATGCTCCGAGGATACGAAGGCGACGCTGAAAAGCCAGGCTCGCTGGGGATTCTGAGAAACAAGGAGTGTGAGGGTGTTAGGAAAAGATCTCCCAAAGATAATCTTGCATCGTCATCCGCTGCTGCTTGTTTTTCATGTCAAGTAACTGGCACTCCGCCTGTAAAATATATCATTAATTTAATTGTTCGGGGTAGCTTCGGTAATTCTTCAAAGCTAAATAATTAAAGAAAGAACAGCACTGGTGGCCAACACAGGGAAGATGATTGCTTCTCATTCTATTCTTTTCCCCCAATTGTGATAGAAAAACATACAGCAATGTAACGCATTGTTTTTCTTGCTCTTCCAAAAATAAGATGAAATTCCAGTCATTTCCTGTGAGTATCACACATCAGCTGGCTTCACATGTTGCTTAGTTGTGCCTGACACAGTAATGTATTTCTTAGAACCTTTCAAAGGCCTTTCCCATGATGAAAAACGTTTAAGTGTATGGCATTTTGTGATACTAGAGATTTCTTAGCCATCGAGATATGTGGTTCCCATTGCCAAGTATGACTTGTACCTGCTGGTTGCTCTTTTTTTTAATATATTTATTTATTTTTGAGAGAGAAAGAGAGAGTGCAAGTGGGAGAGGGGCAGAGAGAGAGGGAGACACAGAATCTGAAGCAGCTCCAGGCTCCGAGCTGCCAGCACAGAGCCTCACATGGGCTCGAACCCATGAACCGAGAGATCATGACCTGAGGCGAAGTCAGATGCTCAACCGACTGAGCCCCCCGGGTGCCCTGGTTGGTCTTGATTATATAAAGTGATGACTGACTGTAGCCTTGATAATACAAATATCACAAAGAGTTGCTTCAGCAGAAAAGACATTAATTTGAGAGACAAATAGTGCACATAATAAATGGAGTAGATCTGGCTTTAACTATCTTCTTTTAATGTTAAATAACTGCGGATAGAAACAGTATTCTATCCTATTTATGGCTTATTTTATTTTCTTCTCAGATACAAAGTACTTGTATTCATGAATGCTGATAACACATAGCATACAGCATGTTTCTGAACAAAGGCAACATCCAGGTAATGGCCATAAAATAAAAAAACTGACCTGAAATCCCTAGCGTCCACACTGTAGTCTAGAAATAATACCATTTCTCACTAAACAGAACCAGTATGCACCAGAAATCTGCCATGTTCCCTGACTGAAGGACAATTACAATTAAAATTGCCAATCAGTTGGTAATTGTTGTGTGTTGGCTATGGTCAAGTTCCACATTAACCACAGCATTGTTCGCTAAGACAGGATCCCAAGCAAATAAGTAATTCTATTAGTGCTTTGAGAAAGTAAGAGTCTAAATATAAGAGAAAACAGATCCATATTTACAATCATTACGTTCAGTTAAAAGCTAAAACCCTGTAAAGTTAGATGTGTATCAGAAATATCAATAGGAACACGTTTGTTTATTTTTCTAAAGGATTTGTTTGCTAGTCTTGTCCACAGAAGGTGTGCTATTATACTTTAGATTTGGGTTTCTAGGTTTGGGTTTCTGGGTTCCATGCTCAGTAAAAATAACAAGGGATCTCTCAAGACATGGACATTTCTTGATCTGAGGCACAGAAGGTACAGTACGAACCTGGAATATCTTACTGGCCAGGAATCGAGGAAGTGTTCAGTGACCGAAGGGGACATAGAGCATAAGACCACGGTAGACAGCAAAACGGCCCCCATTCTTCACCCCCTCCTGTCCACAGCCTTTGTGTTTTGCTTGGCCAGGCCCTTCCTCTTGAGCGTGGGCTCAGAGGCATGACCTAAACCGGTCACTGGAATATGACCAAGCAGGCACTCGTCCGGTTTGACTCACCCCCTCCTGGCTTCTGCCGTGGCCGTGAACTGGACATGTCCGGCCCCGGCTTTCGGCCCCAGAGCAGAAACAGATGTAGAGCACAGCTGAGCTGCCCAGCCTCCTGAGGAGGCGCCGTTCCAGATGGGCCGGCCGCCAGCCGGTTGTCCGGCCCGGAGCCAGCAGGTAAGCAGAGTTGCCTAACTGACCGCCAGCTGACAACCAGCCGTGCGCTGAAAGATAAGTGCTTATTCTGT
Organism: Suricata suricatta; assembly: GCF_006229205.1. NCBI lineage: Eukaryota > Metazoa > Chordata > Mammalia > Carnivora > Herpestidae > Suricata > Suricata suricatta. Next base: position 3,062,676 of record NC_043701.1, read on the forward strand.
GTGTCACCGAGGGTGTGTTGTTGTTTGTCACACGGTACTCTCGTGGCACAAGACAACCAACGGGAGGGCGCTCCGGTCCCAAGCTGGTAGAATCTGAACATCAAGAGAACAATGCCATAACTGCTTAAAACACATCAAATGTATAAAACAATTCAAGAGTCCATAATGGAACTCGCAAGGAGAAAAACAACTCATTTTCCACAGTTGGATGTACCTATGACATCAAGTCCTTACTCTGAAACTGGTAATTAAAAATGTCTATGATACCCAAAGCTATCCGCACATGTAACGCAATCCCTATCAAAATGCCATCTGTATTTTTCACAGAGCTGGAACAAATAATCCTAAATTTGCACAGAACCACAAAAGACCCCAAATAGACAAAGCAATCTTGAAAAAGAAGAGATAAGCTGGAGGCGTCATGATTCTGGACTTCAAGCTGAATTACCGAGTGGGGATCATCACGGCAGTATGGACTGGCACAAAACCAGACCGATCAATGGAACCGAATAGAAAACCCAGAAATGAACCCACAGCTCTATGGTCAACCTTTGACAAAGCAGGAAAGAACGTCCGATGGAAACAAGAGAGTCTCTTTAAGAAATGGTGCTGAGCAAACTTGACGGTGACATGCAGGAGGATGAACCTGGGCCATTTTCTTAAACCACACACAAAAATAACTCAAAACGGATGAAAAACCTAAACGTGAGCAAGGAAAGAATTAAAATCCTAGAGAAGAACACAGTTGGTAATCTCTTTGATATTGGCCGTATCAGCTTCTTACTGGATACGTCTCCAGAGGCCAGGGAAACAAAAGCAAAAATGAACTATTGGGACTTTATCAAGATAAAAAGCTTCTGCACAGAGAAGGAAACAACCAACAAAACTAAAAGGCAACCGACAGAATGGGAGAAGACATTTACAAATGACATATCTGATAAAGAGTTAACATCCAAAATACATAAAGAACTTATAAAACTCAACACCCAAAATCAAATAATCCAGTTAAAAATGGCCAGAAGATGCCAAAGAGACATCCAGATGGCAGACAGAAACATGAAAAGATGCTCAACATCACTCATCATCAGGGAAATACAAATCAAAACTACAGTGAGGTACCACCTCACACATCTCAGAACAGCTAAAATCAAGAGCACGGGACACAAGCATTGGCAAGGATGCACGTGGCTGGCGGAGATGCGAACTGGTGCAGCCGCTCTGGAAAACTGTATGGAGACGCCTCAAAAAATTAAAACAGAACAACCCTAGGACCCAGATATTGCACTACGAGGTATTTGCCCAAAGGATACAAAAATACTGATTTGAAGGGACACAGGGACCCTGATGGTTAATGCAGCACTGTCAGCAATAGCCAAACTACGGAAAGAGCCCAATACCCATCAGCTGATGGACAGATAAAGAAGATGTTGTGTATGCACACGACAGAATATTACTCGGTGATCAAAAAGAATGAAATCTTGCCATTTGCAACAACATGGACGGAGCTGGAGAGCATAATGCTAAGTGAAATAAGTCAGTCAGAGAAAGACAAACACCATATGATTTCACTCATATGTGGAATGAAAAAAGCAAATCAAATGAACATAGGTGTAAAAAGAGACCAATGAGGAAACAGACTCTTTTTAAAAATTTTTTTTAATGTTTTATTTATTTTTGATACAGAGAGAGACAGAGCATGAGAGGGGGAGGGTCAGAGAGAGAGGGAGACACAGAATCCGAAGTAGGCTCCAGGCTCCGAGCTAGCTGTCAGCACAGAGCCTGATGCGGGGCTCGAACCCACAAACGTGAGATCTGACCTGAGCCGAAGCCGGAGGCTTAACTGACTGAGCCACCCAGGCGCCCCAGGAAACAGACTCTTAACTCTAGAGGCGGGTTGCCAGAAGGGGGGGGGTGGGGGGTTGGGCTAGACGGGGGATGGGCATGGAGGAGGGCACTTGTTGGGATGAGCAGAGGGTGTTGTATGTAAGCGATGAATCACTGAATTCTACTCCTGAAACCAAGATTGCACTGTATGTTAGCGAGCTGGAATTTAAATACAAATTTGGAGGGAAAAAATGAATAATCAAGACTTCATCCTGCTTCTCCAGTGGTTCAGGGCAATGACACACAGCTCTCCTGCAGGGGGGAGAGCTCGTGAATGTGGGGGGATGATCAACTTAGGAAATCACCGCTTGCAGCCACTGCTGAAACACCCGATTCAGGGAAGGATCGCCCACGGGTGCTAAACTCATTCCGGCGAAGCTGATGGGGTATTTCCTGGTGCCAAAGTACCACCTCAGAGAACACACGCCAGTCTCGATGGCAAAATGCATGCTTGTTTTTGTTTTTTAAGTTTCTTGATTTTCAGAGAAAGAGAGCATCTACATGTGAGCAGGGGAGGGGCAGAGAGAGAGGCAGAGGGAGAATCCCAAGCAGGCTCCACACTGTCAGTGCAGAGCCTGACACGGGGACTGATCTCACAAACTGTGAGAACATGACCTGAGCTGAAATCAAGAGTCAGATGCTTGGGGCGCCTGAGTGGCTCAGTCGGTTGAGCATCTGACTTCAGCTCAGGTTCTGATCTCACTGTTCATGAGTTCGAGCCCCATGTGGGGCTCTGCGCTGACAGCCTGCTTCAGGTCCTCTGTCTCTCTCTCTGCCCCTCCCCCCTCTCAAAAAAAAAAAAACAAACACTAAAACCCAAGAAAAAAAAAAGAGTTGAAGGCTGAACCGACTGAGCCACCCAGGCGCCCTGGAAAACGCCTGTTTATAGTGGAGGAAGCTGGGGACCCCAGCCTCATCCACGAATCTGCCTTCGAGTCCTGTTTTACCAGTGGGACAACCAGACGCTGGAGATGAACGTGTTAAATCATTGCGCCAGGGAACGGACTAAATCCAGGATGTGGAAGATTCCACAGCACAACTGGCCTAACGTAGGGAAATAACTCGGTGCGGTTCTACGTTGCCAAAAACTTACGAGACATAATCAAACATAATTATGATCCTTAATTTGATCTGAGCAGAGAGAAAAGAGCCACGGAAGATATTTTGAGAATGAAGGAGAAATTTGAATATGGCCCAGGAATTCAATGGTATTAGAAAGTGACAGCCATGTTCTTGGCGAGAAGGAGGTTGCTGTGGATATAAGAAGGGTATATTTCTGGAGATGCGTGTCAGGGTTCAGGGATGAAAACAGTGATGGCTTAAGTATTTTCAGCAACAAAAATTGACGGAAGACCCAGAAAAGGCAAAAGTGTTAAGATTAAGTGGTGCTTCTATGGGTTCTTCCTGCTCTATCCTTCCATGTTTCTGTAAGTTTAAATTTCTTCATAAAAAGGAAGCAGGAAATAAAATAACACAGCCCTAATTCCTAGGAACACACCGTCAAGTGGGGCGGCCGTAAGAACCGTGGCCCACATTTCAGCAGACGGAGTGGCTTTCAGGCAGAAGTCCCAGGTGAGCAGAGCGCAGCCGGGTGTGCAGGGGAGCAGAGAGCAGAGACGCCAGGACAGAGGGTTAGATGTGTAGCCCCTTCACGTAACACGCGTTGAGGTGGGGACGCTCTGGTGGCTTCCTGGGCAGAGCCTCATGGAAGCTAATGCATTTTTCAGCCCAAACAGCCAAAGAATTCCAAAAAAATTAAAAAATGAAAGCTCTGTATGGTGAAACCTCGGCTTGCGAGCATAATGCGTTCCAGAAGCATGCTTGTAATCCAAAGCACTTGTATATGGAAGCAAACGTCATGAACCGTTGGCTCAGTTGTGATCAGCCCTGTCCGGCGTCACGTACGACTTGTACGGCAAGATACCGCTCTTTCATCAAGTTAACATTTACTGGAAACGTTTGCTCATCTTGTGGACGCTCACAATCCAAGGTCTAACGTAGCCTGTTGTTGCTGTGGTTTTCCTTTTTCTAGCTTATCTCCCAAAAACGGTGAGCGGGGCTGTCTGGGGCTGAAATGGGTGGAAAGCTGGAAGGAGGTGGGTTATTAAATTCTGGGGGCTTCACGTTATGAGAACGTGACACCGCAGTATCCACGTTTATAACCTGGGTAATTAGACAGGCAAGTACTTTGAAGCAAATATTGATCTCAGCCTGGAGATTACTTGGAAAGTAGCTACAATTCAAAGAAGATGTTCAGGGGATTTGAATCCCACTAGTTTGCCTCGTAAGATCTGTGAGTGTCCAATTTTATCTTTGATTAATGGACGGCCCGGACATCTTATAAAATCTTTTAAATTTCCATTCTTCTTATGGGGACCAATTTTTACGTGCTTCAAGAGTCATGTTTAGACTTTTAAACAGCTTATTATGCAGAAGCTCAAAAAAAAAAAACCAAAGCACTTCTTTCTGTATTTAACATTGACAACAACAGCTTTTGTGGCTAAGGGGAAAAAAACAATTTATCTGTACAATTAGGCCTTTTTTTTTTTGTAATTTCTCTTTTTTCACCTGAATCCATCATAAAGGAAAACATACAGGTAAGTAGGCTTTACAAGAAAAGGGTTTGTGTGGGTACAGAATAAGGAAAGATTAGCTAAGCAGCCCTGCACTACTTACACGCTTTTAAGGATATTTATGATATGTTTTATAAAAATACAAGACTCCTTGGAGAGTTATTTTTTAAGTTTATTTCTTTATTTTTGAGAGAGACAGAGGGAGCTGGGGAGGGGCAGAGGAAGGGAGAGGATCCCAAGCAGGCTCCATGCTGTCAGCACAGAGCCGGACATGGGGCTCAAACTCAAGAACCACGAGATCATGACCTGAGCCCAAACCAAGAGTCAGACACTTAATCAACTGAGTCACCCAGGTGCCCCTCCTTGAAGGGTTTAAAATTTTTTTTTTAATTTATTTTTGAGAGAGAGAGACAGCGCGAGCAGGGGAGGGTCAGAGAGAAAGGGAGACACAGAATCAGAAGCAGGCTCCAGGCTCTGAGCCAGCTGTCAGTACAGAGCCCATGTGGGGCTTGAACCCACAAACTGCGAGATCATGACCTGAGCCGAAGCCAGGCGGTTAACTGACTGAGCCACCCAGGCGCCCCTCCTTGAAGGGTTTTAAAGTGTTTATAATAGATATAATGGTTCTAGGGGTGCTGACAGCTCGGAGCCTGGAGCCTGCTTCAGATTCTGTGTCTCCCTCTCTCTCTGCCCCTCCCCTGCTAACACTCTGTCTGTCTGTCTGTCTCTCTCTCTCAAAAGTAAATAAACATTAAAAAATTAAAAAAATAATGGTTCTATTGTTTAGTAAACTTCTCTTAGAGCAAATCAATCACAAGTATTATTGATAGTGTCAAAAATTTTTTTTAAAAACTCTGAAATGGGCAAAAAAGACCACTTTCGGTAGAATATTAAGCATTGTGTAGTGAACCTTTCTAATTGTCTACCTGTGTGCCTGCCTTTAATTTTTCTCTTCATAGCTCACCACTTCTTTCCTGAATTCCTGAGTGAAAGAAAAATCTTTGACACGTTTATTTTACATTAACATAAAGCCATGAGACTCATGTTTGTACTTTTAAAAACTTCTTCAATTAAGGTTCAGCCTGTGCAAGAAAGATGTGCACGAAATGTCACGGAAGGGCTATGAAACAATCACTGAACTGTGTAAGAAGTGACTCTGGCTCCCAGCTGGTCTAGACAGGAAGCGACTTAGAAGAGTAGCGTGCCGTTTTTCAGGCCACCAAACTGTGTCACAGTCAGTCAGTTTTCGGAAGTCCTGAACCATACGCAGATTCCCGGGTGCGGCGGTCAGAGAAAGACGTTACTTATGTCATTCCAACGCCACAGCCTCTAGTAAATCAGTAGCTCAAAACAGCCACACGCATGGCTCTTCAGGCTGTGCTTTTAATCAAAACGCCAAGAGCTGAAACCACCACCTTGCTTTACCTGTGCTTCCAAGAGGAAAACCACCTGCTGCTGACGAAGACTGATGAATAGAGGAGACCCAGAAACTCGACAGGAACGCTCCCTCAGGAAAGACTCAGGTGGTAAGTGCCAACGGGCATTGACAGACCGTTGGGAAAAGCACGGTCTAGGAACCTGGAACTGGCTTCTACTCCAGGCTGTTACAGACTGGATATGGCGGGGAGTGCCGTGACACTTAAAAAGCCGTGTGTGTACAGGGCTGGTGTGACCGTCTGCCTCTCCTTTTTCACACCTGCTAGCAGGGATGCTTTCTGATGGCTGGAGCTAGAGCAGCCACCTTGGACCCTTAGGTAAACTTGCTGATGAAACACAAAGCAGATTAGAGCAGGGGTCCTACCTCCTGACTTCTCTGTGAACAAGAAATCTATCTGACAACCTGTCTTGCTTAACCCAGCATTGTTTTCATTTTTCTCTTGCTCAGAGATGAACCTAATCCAAATAAAGAGATGCGATCACACTGTTACTCTGGATCTGGAGTTGAGAGGATCAGGGTTAATCCCGTCCCTGGGTTCTGCTGAGTCAGGGTACTGTATCGCCCATCTTTCATTTTCCATAATAAACCACTCAGTTTTCCACAAGGGTAACTGGGAAGGCCCGCTGAGCCCAGCCACAAGCGGGAAGAGGAAGAAGAACGGGACACCCAGGTCTCCGCCAAGGAGAGTCCGAGTGGCTTTCTACCAAACATGCACCTGTCATCTTATTCGTGAAGGAAAGAGATGTCACAAACCCTACTCCAGAACTTTGGGCACGGTCTGTGAAAAGCTCCAGTCCACACAGCCCTCATCTTTCCGACCTAACAGCAAACAAAATAATCCAAAATGCAAGCAGCAGGTGGCTGGTATGGCAGGTGTGGAGAAAAGCATTACAGGAAACAGCTGCCGTCGCCGGGCTGGAAGAAAAGGGGGCCGGGCTCTCCCGGAAAGCAGGCCGACGCCCGGGAAGGAGTCCCTCGCTCCCCAGAGGAGCGTGTCCGTCTGTCAGGCCGCCCCGTGCCATACAGAGGGCGCAGGTGCTTTCAGAGAAGGTCCGCAAGTGGAACAAACGTGAGAGGTCAAAGGCAGATCTCTCCCTGGGGACGGTGGCCGCCCGGGTCATCTGCTCAGGCAGGGCGCGAGCCTCCTGCGGGGCGGCTCCGGGGACCGTCCTTGCCAAGGGGACCGGCTCAGCGCAGCGCGGCCACCCGCCCAGGCCGTCCCCCGGGGGAGGGGCCTCGGAAGTCTACCCCATGGCGGCATTATTAGAACATGCGCCTCTGTCTCCGACCCCAGGGCCCTGCGGGGGTGAGAGGAGAAAGCCCGGCCGATGGGACAGCCAGGAACCCCCCCCCCCCGAGAGATGGGTCCACCTGGGCGCTGGCTGTGTGCCCAGAGCAGGGTGGCCCGGGTCCCTCGCCGGCCACACGAGGCAGCGGTGGCAGACAAGGGAGTCCCTGCTCCTAGTCCAGGGCAGAGGGAGGACCCACCCCTGCGGTAGCTCTTTAATCTGAAGAACTAAAATCTCCCCGCCCTTCCTAGTGCGTGAACTTAGGCTACCTGACTCTTCTCTACCTCAGTATCCCCCTCTGACAGCAAGAGGCACGTGCAGGAGTCCTTCCTTGCTTGTGTGACACAGCGTCCGGTTCAGCACTGAGTGATCCCGAGTACTAAGTATTAAGCACTATGGATGCTATTCGTAGGAAACAACCAGCCGCTTGGTAATGGAAGCCTTTTTATGAAAAGTCACAGGAGTTGGAGGGAATGGTTTGCAGGTGGAATCTGATAGAACGGGAACCCGTCCTTCCATTTCATATATTCCTAGGGTCAGTGTGAACTTCATCATCTAACCAGAACGCCTGAAAGTACACAGGGGGCTTTAATAATCAGGGCAAGTGATATAACCTGAGTATCCCAAGGCTGGTCTATTCCCACATTCGGCAGAGCCCAGGAATTGTGGCTAATAAATAAGGCTAGCGTTGGTAGGAACAAATTCCCATATTTACCGTACTTAGTTTTTAAAATTAAATATCCTGGGGCGCCTGAGGGGCTCAGTGGATTAAACAACCAACTTCAGCTCACATCATGATCTTGCAGTTTGTGAGTTCGAGCTCCACATTGGGCTCTGTGCTGACAGCTCAGCGTCTGGAGCCGCTTCAGATTCTGTGCCTCCTTCTCTGTCTGCCCCTCCCCCACTTGTTCTCTCTCTCTCTCTCTCTCTCTCTCTCTCTCTCTCTCTCTCTCTCTCTTTTAAAATAAACATTAAAAATCTTGACTTAATTTCATGGACATAAGTTTCTCTCTAATGTATCTGAAACAAGGGAAGAACTAAACCTGACAATTATATTCCACGTCTGCAGTTGGTAAAGATCAAATTTTAGGAAGCAACAAATCAAGTCTTTCAAAAAATAACACATCGATCTGCGCCGCGATTTAACAAACGCACACAATAAGGCTCAGCTGCTCTTTGGACCGAGCTGCTGCAGTCCCCACGGAAATCAGCGCGGGGTGCTTCCGGGGCCCTGTGGTGAGACGCCGCCTCCCGGATGCCGCAGCATTCGCTTTAATGGCACACGTCTCCGTCCACGTGACGCAGCAATCGTTGGTCTGTAATGAGTTCCGTCCTCTTGGCGGATGGGGATGTTCAGCTCAATTGATAGCTGTCGGTCGTGCTGATGAAGGTCATCCCCGCGGTCATTTATTAGAGACGCCTCCTCAACAGCGAGGTGCGGGCTAAATGATGTCAGAGACGGTCACTTGTGGTGGAATATGTGTTTACTCCATTAGGGGATGGATTTTTTTCAAGTGCCTACATTCTGTCGCTTTCCTTCCCTTGTTTTACTTGTGCGCTTTTGCTTCCAGGCCCTGCAGTGGCCCCGACGTCCACCTGTCACTGCCGTGCGCTAAACACGAGTGCCACGAAGACCAGGGCCAGTGAGGGTCGCCCCAACGGGCTTTCTTCCCTCCTTTCAACACCACGGAGTCGCCGAGAACTAGTCCTACGTTATTCATTCTCTAGAACAGAATCAACATTAGCAGCTCTCAGGGGGGCGTGCACGCGCACACGTACACACCCACAGGACGAGGGCCAAAGGATCTGACTTTATGAACAACTGACTAACCTTCCAAACCCTGCCCTGCGTTTGCTTACTCACTTCATCCACTAACTTGCTACTTTCAGGGCACCTGCTATGCCAGACCCCACAGGGGCTGGGGCATCTCTTACCCTCTGCTCAGCCCTCCCCCAGCGGGTGTGGGCCACACCTCCCCGCGGACTGAAGGAGGCGCTCCACAGTGTATGTTAGGATTGGGATACGACTGCGTCCCCTCTCCCTTAAGGGACCCATACTGTTATTCTCGCTGAGGTCACCAGTGAGTTTTGGCTGTGGGGTGCCTCCCGCACATTTGGCGCCGCGGGAAGGGCTAAGGCAAACGGGATCACCGTGGTCCAAACTCGACACCTGCTCCACAAGCTCACGGTTCACATTTCCTTCCACGATGCCTTCCTCACGTGTCCTCCTCCCTTGAGCGGAAGGACCGCGGAATCTTATGTTTTGATGTGTTTTTGTCTCGCCAACACATAATATCTCAAAAGGAAAGAAATGAAAATTGTGATGGGGCGCCTGGGTGGCTCAGTTGGATGAGTGTCCAACTTCGGCTCAGGTTATGATCTCAAGGTCCATGAATTCGAGCCCCACTCTGAGCTGACAGCTCAGAGCCTGGAGCCTGCTTTGGATTCTGTGTCTCCCTCTGTCTCTGTCCCTCCCCTGCTTGCCCTCTCTCTTTCTCTCTCAAAACTGAATATTAAAAAAATTTGAAAAATTGTGACGGAGAAGACATTGGGGTATGAGTGAAACTGGACAATCAGGCATGACACTTTGGTGCCACGGGATAGTCAAAGACATACGGTCACAACCAAACCACCAAAGTGCTAAAATAAATGACACCAAAGGGACATCAGAGCCCCATGTCCTGTCAGCAATGTCACCAGTGACTTTCCAGATGGAAGAGCACATTTTGCAGGGCTGACACTCCGATCTCTGCTTCTGTTTCTTCTCTACCCTGTGATCCACTTACATGATGCACAAATCAGCATTTCTGTTTCGTTTTTTAGTTTTGTATTTCGTGCATCTTATGTTTCCCACAGTGCTCTGGTCTTGATCATTGCTCCTTGCGCTGAATCAAAGTCCGGGATCTTCGCATGTGATCAAACAGGCTTTCTTCCCCAGGGAGGTGCCGGGCTGTTCTTCCTTCCACCAGGACTCCCCCGCAGCACCCAGCACTCTGGCAGCAATGCCCGCACAAGTCACCTTTCCCTGGACCCGGGTCTCCTAGGAGACCATCGACGCCGCCCTGACACTCAGCCCTGACTCCTGTTTCTCCATTTCGCAGCACGCAGTGCCCTCGGCACCTTCCTGGGTGAGAGGCACACTCTCCTGTCCCCTCTCCCAGCTCCACGCCCCTGGGCTGTCCCCACGTTCCCGTCTGACACGAGGAGCAGCCGGCACTTGGTGTGGGTGTTGAGGACATAGTCTTGGCTGTTGGGGAGAGCAGGACGACCACCTTATGAGAGACCACAGTACAGAGTGGTCTTAGGGGCAAAATTAAACAAACCAGGTGCCACTCCAGAGGTGGAAAGCCAGACAAAAACACCCTAAGACTCCATCCCAAGTTCACTGGAATATCAGCAGGCTCAAGCCAGACAGAGAAGACAATGGCGGAGCCAATAAGCCTGGTGTGTCAGGGACCAAACCTGTCATGTCACTGGGCGGCAACAGTGGTGTGGACGGTGTGGGAGGGCCACTCCGTGGGGCCATCCGCGCTGGCTTCCTGCGGTCAGCTCGTTTTCTTCCCATAAAGAAACTCAAACACAGAAAGAATAACTGCCTATTCATGCGATAAAACCTAACTCGCAGTGGCGACATTGCGTTGGTCATCACTTCCTGGTGGTTATGACAGCAGACCACAGAAAGCAGGACAAGCCGGGACTGTCCAGCGAGGAAACAGAGCAGACCTTCTTCTCCAATCAGGCAGGCTTTCAGGAGGTGGTGGCCAACCTCTCCAGGAGCCACCCAGGGTCCCGGGAAGTAAATTTTATGTCAGACTCTTCTACAAAGACTTCAAACAGGATCATTTCTGCAGCCCCTTCTGCACAGTGTAGGAAAAGACAAAGAGGGGGAACTCTTATTTGAATTGGAGAGAATCGTGTGCGGTTTGTTCTTCGGACATTAAGCATTTGTTTTCTTTAGGCTTCATTTCCGGGGTGATGCTGCCAAACGGCATGAAGACAACATTGCCTCTTTGGGTCATCCATTGTTTGGAGTCATTTCTGGAAGTCTCCTGAGGCACGTATGATGATTCCTCAAAACATCAAACACCGAATCACCGCGTGATCTTGCATTTCCTCTTCTGGGCTTGGGTCCGGGAGAAGCCACAACCGGGACTCAAACATATTTGTACACTTATGTTTACTGCCGCACAGCCAAAAAACGGGGCCAACCCACGTTGCTATGGAAAGATGGATAATCAACAAAATGTCACACACACACACGGTGAAATATTATTCAGTAAAAGGAAGGGCATTTTTAAAAATGTGTGCTTATTTTTGAGAGAGCGAGAGAGTCACGTGAGCAGGGAAGGGCAGAGAGAGAGGGAGACAGAAAATCTGAAGCTGGCTCCGTGCTGACAGCACAGAGCCTGATGTAGGGCTTGATCTCAGGAACAATGAGATCATGACCTGAGCTGAAGTTG
>NC_043701.1:3074419-3130890 GCF_006229205.1 Suricata suricatta
GAAAAAGAGAGAGGGTCCGAAAAAGTGTGTATCTGTTTAATTGATTTCTGCTTACCTTCATTCAGACCCAAGTTTATGACGTTGGAAATCATTAGAAAAAACAAAAAAAAGAAAGAAAACTCAGCATGAAAGAAATTATGCTCATTTATGAAAGATCTGTGGATTTAGGGGCACCTGGGAGGCTCAGTCGGTTAAGCGTCCGGCTTCGGCTCAGGTCATGATCTCGCGGTTCATGAGTTTGAGCCCCACATCGGGCTCTGTGCTCATGGCTCAGAGCCTGGAGCTGCTTCAGATTCTGTGTCTCCCTCTCTCTCTGCCCCTCCCCTACTCCTGCTCTGTCTCTTTGTCTCTCAAAAATAATAAATAAGTGTTAAAAGTTTAAAAAAAGAGAGAGATCTGTGGACCCAGGTGACTATTCATTTCATCCGCAGCCGCCTCTCTGGGTCACTGAGCCCAGGCCGGTCACCCATGCTGCGATGACTGCCGTGGTTCTGGAGTGAGTTCCTCTGGGCGTGAATCACGAATCATTAACAAAGAGCAGGAGCGAAAGAAACTGAAGGTCAACAGCACAAAGACAAGACAGAAAACCATTCTATTGACAGCTCCAATGGCTCCCGAGGAAACAAAGAACTTCTATAATTGAATGCACTAGGACCTTCAGGTTCTCAGAGAAGAAAAGAGAAGGAAGAAGGAAGTAGTGAAGGAACCAGTGGGGAGGGAGTCGACATCTGCGTGGTGCGGGAAGGATGCTCTAAGACGTGTCCAATACGGACTGCATTTCCGCCGTCGCTGCTTAGATGCAGTCACCCCTAAAGGCAAAACAGACAAGGACGGCTCCCACTCCGGCCGGCCATGACAGCATCGAACCTCTCGGCTGTTCGTCTCAGAGGGCGTGGCTGTTTTGTCCTCACGCAACGGATCCATTAAGAGCCCAGACGTCAGCCAACAGTCTGGGCCACAGTGTCCAGTGCAAAGTCATTCCTTCTTGTCAGGAACGTGTCCTTGTAAAAGACGATCTCACTCACTTCCTGTCCCATGCACTCCCTGTTGTGTGATGTGCCGTTTGGGATTCTGTCTGCAGGGCGGTGACCGGGCGCTGAAGGCTGATGGCGCTCGGCCTGGAGGAAGGACCGCCCATCGCCTCCACAAACGGAAACAGCCTGCTGCACGAGGGCTTTCAGCAGGAGTGAAGTCTTATTTTTAGCCTGTGGATTGTCCTTTCTTCACCTGCAAGCAGCCAACCTGACATTCAAATGTTCCACTGTAGTCACGTGGTGTTATGCCTGAAAGCCACCAAGTGTGAAGGGAAAATTACTATTAGAAATATCAGTGATTCTACCATGAAAAATCACATCCTTGGAAGTATTCTATGTACCATTACAGGTAGGAGTACATGGAGACACCCAACTTCGCCAGAAACAGAGTGACAGGATTAACGGACAGCAAACAGATTTCACACTGTTTTTGTCGGGAATCTGTCTCACAGAATTAAGGCTTTTCCCATTAACCGGCCAATCAAAGTTAAAACACAATTGCGTTGAAAAGTATACACAGTTTAGAAGAAAAATGTACATTTCAGAACTGGGTGCGAGGATTTCAAAAAACAACCCAGCTTTCTGTCAATGTCTCAGTGACTTTTAAGTTTTCTCTGTAGTCACGGGACCAACGGTGTGGGTGGGTTCCAGTGTCCTGAAGAATCGCGGAAATGATCATGTGGCACTTTGTGGCAAATGCTAGTCTGGCCCCCGTCTAGAGGATTGTACTGTATATATGCTTTAAATTTTTTTGAAGATTTCTTTAATGCTTATTTATTTTGAGAGAGAAAGAGAGAGCACGCAAACACACATGTGCAAGTGGGGAGGGGCAGCACAGAGCCCAATGCGGGGTTCGATCCCACGACCCTGGTATCATGACCTGAGCTGAAATCAAGAGTCGGACATTCAGCTGACTGAGCCACCCAGGCTCCCTAATAATTTAAGTGTGTTAACAAATTCTATTAGGATTATGTACAGCATGAGGAAAATCATATTACCAACTAATGTTGCATAAGTCAATTCCATTTGAATGTATAAAGCTAAAGTCAAGAATTTTGTCAAATCGGACCCCTTCTGACCATCAGTGTGGTGACTCCTTTTTCCCAGTCTCTCAGCCGCCGCCTCATTTGCCCGCACGTCCTTACAGATGGTGCATGACGATTCTGTGATCTTCTTGACAAGGCGGTTGAGTGGGTCAGCAAGAGCAGGGCTGAGTCCTGCAGGGAACGGCCCCGACGCAGCCCTGGGGCGCCTTCGCCGGCTCTGAAGCCTCAAGCACATGGTGTGAGGCCTTTTCACTCCACTGCCAGAGCCAGAAAGATGAGTGTTCAAACTCTCTTTGGGCCCAACTACGCGCACGGCTTTGAGACCAGCGATAATAATAACATTGCCGTTCTCACGGGGCTACCACCACGGAAATCACATGACAGGCATCTGGTGCACCAGCCTTCAGCATGATTCTTTTCCTTCCCTGGCACACGTTTACTGCAGACCAAGATCAGGAAACCCGCGTGGACAGCCGGGTGGTCTCCCTTCATCCTCAGCGGTCTCCCACGCTTCATTCCGACCCCGGGTTTATGCTTGGGGGCGGAAATGCTGGGCAGACAGCACCTCTGTTTCCAGGTCTGAGGCACCACCATGCTGTCTTCCCAAGCGGCTGCTCCATCTGCCCCACCAGCAACGCAGGAGGGTGGTTTCTCAACCCCCCCGACCCCCCCGCACCAACACCTGGAACTCTCCGACTCTCGGACTGTGGCCCAGCTCGTGGGTGTGAATCCGTATCTCCCTGGGCTTCTGCCGTGCAACCCCGACCTCATGGCACCTTGTCACACATTCATCAGCCACTCGTGGGGCTTCCCTAGAGGGATGTCTGTTGAGGTCTGTTGCCCGCTTTTAAGTTGGGCTGACTGTGGCGTTGGTACTGAACTGGAGGAGTTCTTATTTCTCTAGAAAGAAGCACCTTATCAGATCCGGGATTTGGGAGTATTTTCTCCCATTTGATGGGTGGCCTTTGCACCCTTCTCCATGCCATCCTTTGAAGCCCAAAAGCTTCCCATTATGATAAAATCCAATTTGTCTATCTTCCTTGTGTTGCTTGTGAGTATTTAGGAGGCCTTCATTAAATCCAATTTCACGAAGGTCTAGCTCACTGTTTTCTCCTGAGGTTAATGGTTTTAACTCTCACATTTAGGTCTTTGATCCATTTTGGGAGAATTCTTGTGTGTCGTGTGAGGTAAGTGTCCAGCTTCATTCTTTTGCCCGTGACTGTCTAGTGGTCCCACTATCATTTGTTAAAAAGATGCGAGCACTCATTTTTATGCTGCTTTACTACATTTTAAGCAATTTCACCCTATAACATAGACCATAAGCACAAACGCCGACCTCTAAGGTTGATGGCCTTGGAAAGTACAATTCCTAAGTCTTCCTTCCAAGCCTTCAACCAGGCTTTCCCAGACCAGCAATAATAATAACATTGCCGTTCTCACAACCAGGCTTTCCCAGATTCCTCGCAGGCTATGTGCCCAAAATCTAGCACAATTTGGGGCAGGAGTGATACACATCACTTTCAGGTCGGGCCTTTTCTCTCCCAGACACACACATAGACTAAATTTCTCAGCCTCGTTGGCAGTTAGATGGGGGTGTGATTGACTCCAACCCAATGGCAAATGGAAGTCAAAGAGACGGACGCCTCTTCCAGGCCCAGCTCCAAAAACCTCCCGTGAGAAACTCTCCATCCCCTTTCTGACTCTGTCATCAACAGAGATCTAACAGAGGAGTCCGGGCTCTTGGAGATGCCCTGCCCAGCAGAGAGAGGAATCTCAGTCTCTGGAGGACCGTATGGAGCAACCCTCCTGGCCAGCCCCATCCACATTCCCTGTGGCGTGAGGAAGAGGCACAACTACTCCAACCATCAAAGTGCCTAGGCCGAGATGGAGAATTCGAGTGTAACAAGACGGAGCTGGGCTCCTTCCTGAGCCAGAGCCAGGAGATCATAAAGAGGGTGATTGCAGAGAAATGTCCCAGCGGGGAAGCAAGAGTTAGAGACGCTTTTTACAGGTCCGGGTCCCGGGCAGCCCTGGGCTGTGCCGAATGAGCACTTGCTATTTATACATCCAGTAACAGCTCAGACAGCTTGGCCGGCCTTCGCCTACAAAGGTAATAAATATCAGAAGGGTGGGTAGAAACCGTCTTCTCGGACTTGTAACCCGAGGCTCTTTCAATTAAGCCAAATAGGGAAAGGAGATAATAGCTACATTTTCCAGGATTTTCAGAACTGTCAAAAAAAGAGAATTAGACGGATTCGGAGTTGCTTCAAAAGAAATAATTAGACTTAAGGACAGAAAATTCTAGGGATAAATTATAGATTGATATTACGAAGAACTATCTAACGGCCGTGATTAGGTCCTCGGGGAGAGTACTGAATTACACTGAGTAAATATGTTCTGACACAGATTTGTGGAGCGTGCAGACCCAGGGGGCAGACAGATGTTTTTATTCGGTGGCTGGCTGATGACAAGACAGAGAGCCCCTTCCAGTCCTGCGTCTGTCTGCTGTCCCCGCGCACCGCTGCCTAGTGTCCGTGGACACAGCAGGGTCTGGGTTCAGATGCCTCCACGTCCCTGCTGATATATGTTCATAAATTCCTTTAATATCTGATTTAATTGGCTCCTCTACAGAGTTTCTCAAGACTAATTCTTCTCTGTAGGTGACCTCTTCACTTTGAGTTTAAATGTATGATTTTTTGAGACTTTTCATTAGATAATTTCTAAATATTGTCCAGTGGCACCCCGGTTTACCTTTTTAGAACTTCCCCATCATTTCCTAAGTACCAAGGGGCTTTTGAATCACTCAACCTAAAAGCGTGTTTGCTTATGAAGGGCACACAGTTGGTGCTTAATACACTGAATGGTCATTAAAGAAAAAAGTGCCTTAGGAGATTAGATAATGTATTTGTTTCCTTGAAAGACCATTTCTCTACCTACTGGAGACTTCGGGAAATCCAGAGTGCCCCCCGGCCTAGAGAAGTATGCTATAAAATTTGCAGGCTGTCAAAGGAAATTTCTAGAGAAATCATGCCCATCTCTGTATTGATTACTATTAGAAAGGGAAAACGGATGAGTACACATTAATTATCCACATAATTCAAAGCGCCAAACAAAGTGTCTGATGATGCTTCTCCACGGTCATCCCACGACCACATCAAGCAGCTTCCAGGAAGGGGGTGGGGAGAAGAAAGAAGCATCTTACCTCTTCTATCCTACATACAGATCTTAACCTCAAGAGAGAAAAGAGACGTTTTTCTCTTAGGCATTATGGTGCATCATCTGCTATATGGTTTTAGCATTCTATACAAAAAAGAATGAAAGAAACATTGCTTTTAAATAGGTTATTTGGAGGAATTTAACTAAATACTGAATATTATGGTAATCTGATACATGAAATAAGAAAACAAGACCGCATGCATTTTATTATTCAAAGGATATTCCCTCTCAAAGTATCAGCCATTTCAGCACTGCAGAGTACCCGTGTTAATGTCATTCTTTTTCGGGTAATTGTGTTGTTAAGCACTAAAAACGTCAGAAATATGGGTTTCAATCTACTCAACCCTCACCCCACGGAAACACACTGCTCTTAGCAGTATAGAGAATCGTGAACATGGTAAAGTATTCCCTGAACATTCTTGAAAGCATGGATGGGGAGCAAGCCTCATTTTGAGTACTATCCAACATCACATGTGTCAGAGGTGAGAAACAGGTCATTGGAATCCAAAGGAGAAAAGAACTACACGTAAAATCCTATGGAAAGAAGAGCCACTTCAAGATCGGCAGAGAAAAGACCTCTGAAGATCCGCCCCTCGGTAAAAGGAAGGGGATCAGAACAAGCCGGCAAACTGGCGATTAGCCAGGGCCCCCACGCTCTCGGGCGCAAGTACTCAGGGACAATCGGTCAGAGCTGGGCCGAAGCGGGGCCCCTTTAACCCGCCTGGTTCTCATCTCCCTCTCCCCAGCACCCTGGTGATCCTGAAAACCCACAACCTCACGATGATGACAGCGGTTACGACAATCAGGTCAGAAGACAGCGGAGGAAGACGTGTCCACGCCTACCACTGCCTCATTCCTGGAGGACGGCCATCAGTCACCTGCCTGGTAGGTTACGGAAAACCTGCGCTCCAGGCGTGTGCCTTTATTCGACGTGACTCGGAGCTCGCTCGCTGCAAAAGCCCTTCCCTGGGGCCCTTGTCAAAAAACGATCAGTGACAGTTGTTTAAAATAGCAGCTGCCCCAGGTGACCATAAGAGTTGGAGAAAATGAGAAGTTTACTAAAACACACAGAAGGAAAAGCTAGGGAATGAGCCGTCCTGGAGGACGTTTAAATACCTGAACATGTTGTGGGGAATCCAGAAGCCTGTCTTCATGTGTGGGGCAGTGCGCGTGCCTAGGAAATCCATGAGGATGCCCGATCCCTCGTCTCTGGCGGACCTTGCACTCTGAGCGAGCAGGAAACAAGATGAAGGCACAGAGGTAAACTGCTGGGCTGAGTCCTGAAGTCCAGCATGTGCCCGCAGAAAGCTGGTGGCTGACAGTATTTATGGAGATCTCTGTCCAGTCATCCTCTGACCACTAAGCTAACCTGACACAGACATCAGCGGCCTTACATGGAAAAGACAGACTTTACTGAAGTAGTTCAGGAAACCCATGAAACATATAAATAGTGACCAAAAAAAAAAACCAACCCAGTAGCAAGACGTGGGAAGAAGGGCAATTTGATTTCAAGCTGCCACACTGTATTATTTAAAATATCTATTATTTAACAAAAATTACAAGACAGACAAGGAAACAGGACAATATGGCCCATACACAGGAGAAAACAGCAGTTAGTATCTATTTGTAAGGCAGTGCAGAAGTAGACACAGTAGGGAAAACGCCCTTGAAATGAGCTACTGTAGATATGTTCAAAGAGCAAAAGGAAACTGTGTCTAAAGAACTTAAAACAATGAGAATTCTGTCTCATCAAATGGAAAATTTCATTCAAGAGGAATTATTTTAAATGAACCAAATAGAAATTCTGGAGTTGAAAAGTGTAATAGCCAAAATGTAAAATTCTCTAAAGAGATGAAAAATAATGATTAGATTTATCAGAAGAGAGAAGCAGTCAACTGGACGAAATTAGAGTATCTAGTAGAAGGAACAGAAAGAAAAAGAAATGAAGAAAAACAAACCGTTTCAGAGGGTTGTGGGACATCACCGAGTAAACCAACATATCCGTAATGAGGGTCTAAAAGGAGAGGTGACAAAGAAAAGGGCAGAAATAATATTTGAGGAGATAACGACCAAAAGAAGACAAAGGAACTTCTTAGCTCATTCTATGAGGTCAGTATTACCTGGATACAAAAAACAAAGACACCACAAGAAAACCACAGACGAGTATTTCTTATGAGGATGGAGGCCAAAGTCCCCAACCAAATATCAGCAAACCAAATCCAGCAATATAAAGAGAAGTACACACGATGACAATGTGGAATTTATCCCTCAATGCGAGGTTTGTGCGACAGAGGAAATCACTCAATGCAATACGCCTATTAATGGAGAAAAGGACAAAGTGCATGATGATTTCAATAGGTGCAGAAGGCGCATGTGACAAAACCCATCACCCCTGCGTGACAGGACCCCTGAACATCCCAGAACGAAAGGGAACTTCCTCAACCCCACAGAGGAGACCTACGAGAAACCCACAGCTAATGGCGTAAGTACTGGCGGCTGATTGGTGGTTCCCCATGAGACAAGGAACAAGGCCGAGACCCTCACACAGCTACTGAACACCGTGCCGGAGATTCTGGGAGGGGCAGTCAGCCAAGAAAGAGAAAAAAAAGCAGCCGATGGAAAGCAAGCTCTAGTTGATGAAGAGATAGGAGTACACAAAAAACACACGGGTTTATACATTTTAGAAAGTATTAGGAAAAACATGGACGTGAACCCCAGTGCTCTGCCAGCGTTACTGACAGTCAGAGGTAGAAACAATCTAAACGTCCATCAGCAGGAAGCAGGTCTACATACGCCAACCATGGTCTACACACACAATGGAATACTACGCAGCCTCAAAAACAGGACTGGAGTTCTGACCGGTGCTACAGTGTGGAGAATCCTGAAGATGTGATGCTAAGTGAAACCAGCCAGATGCAAAAGGACAAACACTGTTGGACTCTACCCACGGGAGGCAGCTGAGAGGAAAAGCCCCAGAGCAGGAAGTCGGAAGGGACTAGCAGAGGTGGGGGAGGGGAAGCGTGCGTCTAGCCTAACGGAGCAGAGTCTCTGGGATGGGAAAACAAGTTCTCACTTAATGCCAAGGACACTAACAATGGCTAATATGGTAAATTTTATGCTACGTATATCTTTCCAAAATAAGACAATAGTTGGTAAGGGGGAAAGAACTTTTAAAAGGGCAAAAATATGGAAGACAAATAAAAAATTGAGTTTTTTAAAATAAAAGATGGAAGTTAGAGGGAAGACAGATGAACAAAGGAGCGGCACCAAACACTGCACTCAGACGGAGATCCGTCTCTCCGGGGGTGCCGCCAGCATGCTCCCAGTGCTCCAGCGGAACCAGCAAGGTCACGGGTGGCAATGGCGGGGGTCACACTCCCCACTGTTAAAGGGGGCATTACACAGAAGTGACATGTGCAGGCTAGTGTCCCAGGGAGAGGCAGCCGTAGGAACTCACGTTAGCTTTATAGAGACACTGTCGGAGCTAAATGCTAGACAGGCAGGTGCACAGACAGACAGGGGACAGATTCCACAGATATGCACACACACGTCTCTCCACTCGGTCGGCTGGGAAGGCCTAGAAGCAATGACATCCCAGGACTAAGGAGCACAGAGTTGGTTTCTAATCCTTTTCTCCACCAGAACTTGGAAAAGTGGGGAATTCTAGGGCTGGGGAAGGGGAAAGAAAAGCAGAGCCTGCAGAAAGTACCAGAGAGTAAAGCAGGGCAGAAAGACAGACGGAGGGAGGGAGGAGGGGGGGAGGAGGGGCGAGAAGGAAGGGGGAAAAGGAAGGAAAAAGAAAACCCCGGATGAAGGAGCATCCAACAGAACAGGAGTCAGTCACCAGAGCACCCGATGGACAGAGCCGAGCCGTTCGAGGAAAACAAGACAAAGCAGTATTGGATTGTAAGACTAAGTACACAACAAACAACTATGAGCTGGATATTAGTGTAAACAAGTGACTCAGTAAAGAAATAAGTGGACAGATCTGCCCAGGCCGAAGAATTGTGAATTACCAAGGTCCTGCTGTCGGGAAGGCGGTGGGCTGGGCATGCCACCTTCTTCCCACAAAGTACAGTGCCGTCAGCTGTGTGATCACGGGTAAATCTCAACCGTGACAAGTCGCCGAGACAGCATGTGCCCTTGACATGACGTCACAGGACACTTCGCTCCTGCCATCTGCTTCTCCACCCCTGGGACCCCGGCTAATGATGAAAAACACGAGGAAGACGACAGTTGAAGACCAATCTACAGGACACCTGACAGCAGTCCTCAAAATATCTGCTCAGGCTCCTGTCCGGGTCGTCAAAGCAAGAGATGCCGGAGACCTGGTCGTGGCCGAGGACCAGAGGACGGCGGACGCCCGAAGGTAACAGGAGAGGCTGACGGGAACTGGAGGCGGGCATGGGCACAAAGGGCACCCGACCTAAGTACGAACGGTGGGTAATGATGAGGTTTGACTATTAGCTGATTAACTGCAACAAACGTACCGTCCTAACGCGTGATGACAGCAACAGGGTAGATCTGAGCTGGAAGTCACGTGACACCACAACGCTTAGACTTTTCAGATGCTCTGCTGCAGAATGGAGTGAAAGGGACACGTTCCTGGTTGGCAAGAACATGTTCAAGGTGAACAAGAAATGGAACAGGTTTTCTCGACTCAGTTCACCAGGTGCTTAGAGCTGTTTGTTTCCCTAAGTACACATTCTCTTTCTGGACGGTAACTCCGAGTGCTCGTCCCAGACACGCATGGCCGTGTGCCCGGTAACGCATGTATGTGGCTGTGTATGTCATCCATTTGCTGGTTTGTCTTCTGTTTTTAAAAAAATTTTTTTACATTTGTTTATTTTTGAGAGACGGAGAGAGACCGAGCACAAGTGGGGGAGGGGCAGAGAGAGAGGGAGACACAGAATCCGAAGCAGCTCCAGGATCCGAGCTATCAGCACAGAGCCCGAGGCGGGGCTTGAACTCACAAACTGAGATCATGACCTGAGCTGGAGTCAGACGCTTAACTGCCTGAGCCACCCAGGCGCCCTGCTGTTTTATCTTCTTAACCACATGCTGCATCCATTTTTAAAAGATAAAGTTGGATATTTTTGGTTTAAAAATAGTATTTTTAAAGTAATATTTAATTTCCGTTTTCAAGAATATGGTATTGAGCTTGGGTTTGTAATGACCTTTTGTACAGAAGGAGGAGACAAGTAATATCTCATAGAAGTCAGGTCTCTGGGGCGCCTGGGGGCTCAGTCGGTTGAGCCTCCGACTGCAGCTCAGGTCATGATCTTACGGTTCATGAGTTTGAGCCCCGCGTTGGGCTCTGTGCTGTCAGGCCAGAGCCCACTGCAGATCCTCTGTCTCCCTCTCTCTCTGCTCCTTCCCTATTCACTCTCTTTCTCTTTCTCTAAAGTAAATAAATAAAACTTTACAAGCATACATGTTTATATTAGGTCTCACACATGGATCTTCTGCCTCCTCTATTCCTGCCCTCGTCTCTCTTCCAAATCACATCTAACTACACTAATAAAGACACTCCTTGAGGTTCCTGGCTTTGGCGGAAAGCAGTGCTCTGCTCAAATGATCATATGTCACATCGCTAATGTTATTGTAAACATCAAGCCGCTAAATGTACCTTCAAGCAGCGTTATATGTTAATAAAACACGAATAGGTCGGTGACCAAGAAATCATACGCCCAGTTAAGACACCCAGTCATATCTGCAAAATAAACATCTGCAGCAAGATCATGAGTCTCTTAAAATGCCGTCTTTACAATCAATTCTCCAGCGAGACTAAAAATAGCACCATCGCTGTGCCTGCCATGGGTCCCCATGGCCACTGGAGGGCACTGTTTCATAAAATGCTCTACGCACTACTGAGGCTTTTAAAACTAGTTCTAATAGTACCATCCGGGGAGACCAAAGACGTGTCTCTGAATGCAGCAGTGCTGGTCAGCATGGATAATTCAGAAAAACGAGTATTTTATTGTTCATAGTACTAACCCATAAGTCAGGAGCCCTGGGGTTTAATTTCAGTCCCGGGGGGTCCATGGACCAACTCATCAAGCCTTGGAGCATCTGCAAGCCTGTTTCCTTCCCAAAAAGTCAGACATCTGTGGGAACTGTAACACAGTTGTTATATTTCCACAAGACAGATGATTCTGGTCTCAAGGGTTGTGGCTCTCGGTCTCACGGCTCACTCGAAACCTCCTTGAGTGGGAAGCCGCCACCGCTGGCTTTGACCGAGCGCTTTCAGCTGGTGTCCAACCAGAATCAAAGCCAGGGCTGTATTCTCGAATCACCCGTATACTGGCCAAGGCTGTGTCTCCGGAGGGGTCTGCTCCGGCCTCAGGCCATTACCCGCGAAAAGCAGTACTGGAGAGACACGGGACAAATAAAGAGGCTGACGGCTGGAAGGCGCAGGTCGGAGGTGTGCAGGGAGCCAGGACGGGACCCCCGTTTGCCACTTCCGGTGTGTGGGCTTCTCTGGTTCACCCGGAGCTCTGTCTGTCCCTCTCTCCCCCGGTCTGGCCTGCAGGACATGCTCATGAGTACGTGTTGAATAAATACACAAATACAAGGGCAGACACAGGAGGATGAGCTTCGAACAGTCTACTCGGTCAAGGGATTTCAACACTCCAGTGAGAGGCTGTGCTGCAGAGACAAGTGGACCTGAACATCGACTCTCAGTTTTCCCTGAAGGAGAGGAGACAGGCAGCAAGAGGACACAGAGTCCTCAGAGGATCCAGAATGAACCATGAGCAGAAAGTCCATGGCAGGAGCCACTCTGCTGCTGACTGGACAGAAACCGTGAAAGACAAGTTCAAGTTGTTTTGATTATGAGCATTAAAGCCTCTCACAGTTCAAGAGGCTCAGAGGAAAGTGTGCTCTTCTTCTTCCGCCTGCTGCAAAGCTGTGGTCCCCAAACACGGTCTTGGTCACCGGGTGCCCGTGCTTGGATACCCTGAGCGCCCTCGGTGCTCATAGAATAAACTGAGAAATCCTGAGCACAGCATTCAAGGCTCCCAGTCAGGGCACAACTTACGTGTAAGGGGGAAGCCTGTGCCACCTGCAATTCCTCCACTCAGCGCTGCAGGGAGTCACAGAGGACATACCACGTCCAAGTGCCACGGCTCTTTCTTCCCCTGCTCATGCTGTTCCTGCTGTCTGGAACATTCCTCTTTCTCCTGTCACTACAGGCTCCAGCCCCGGTGTGAAAATGTCCCTAAATCGTCCTTAGTCCGACGTCCTCCATGCCCCGGAGAACCTTCCTCTCTGCCTCTGGTCACCTCGCTCCGCCTGCCTGGGGGGACCCGGGAGACGCCCTCGGCACCGCAGAGTCAAGTGCACCTGCCCCAGGAAAGACCCTGCGTGAGGTCATGCTGGCCGTCAGCAAGACGACTCTACAAGGTGGCCCGGCTCATTTAAATACGTTTGAGTTTTGTTTTAGTTTCCTGAAAACTAAAAATCTGACGTCCAGAATGAAATTCCAGAGCCGTCACTGGGGGAAGGTGATTAAAGTTCTGTGACACTTGCCAGGGGACCCGCCTGCAGCCATGTCATGCGGACAGTCGGGAACTGGCACTGTGTTTTGTTTTGTTTTTATTTAAATTTGTTTTTAACATTCCACGCATTTCAAGCTCGGAGAGTCCACAGCCTCAGGATGCTGTCCGTGTGTTGTTTTCATCACTGGAAGAAGAGCCCCCCCCAAACCACAGGCGGGACCTCTGACCCCCGTCCGGAGCTCTTCCTGGGAACATGGAGCCCAGGGGTAGAGAGACCCACTTGCTCCTTTTCCTAAATCTTTTCTTTAAAGCACATTTTCTCTTATGTTTATTTATTTTTGAGAGGCAGAGTGCAAGTGGGGGAGGGCAGAGAGAGGGAGACACAGAATCGGAAGCAGGCTCCAGGCTCCGAGCTGTCAGCACAGAGCCCAACGCGGGGCTCGAACCCATGTATCATGAGATCATGACCTGAGCCGAAGCTGGACGCTTAACTGACTGAGCCCCCAGGTGCCCCCCTGCTTTTCTTTTTAAAGCATCGGAGGGTAAAAGCCACACGTTAGGAGGGCGGAGCGGGAGCCGGGACACTGGGGCCAGCTGTGGTGACTGAGAGCCCCAGGTGACGGTGCGCAATGTCAGGAGAGGTTTTCGGTTTGCAGGGCAGTGGGGGGTCCTGGCGTCTAGGGGGTGGAGGCCGGGGTGCTGCTCAACACGGCTCACGCGGAGTGCGGCTCCCACAACACAGCCGTCTGGTCTAGATGAAGCCCAGTTCCTCGACCACAGTGTTTGGTCACTGACGTCGATCTGGTGTCTCGGAAGAGAGGAACGCTCATCCCTTTGTCAGCCGAGCCGCCCGCTTGGGGCGCTGTGACCTTCGGCTGAAGCCCGTTCACGTGGAGTCACCCTGCTTTCATTCTTTTCGGGTTCCCGACTCCTTCTGACCTTAGTTTTCAGAAGGCTCTGTCTCATCTGTTACGGCCAGGACAGGCTCGCTGTGGTGGCACCCGGTTCGGACACCGTCTCTACAGGCCCAGAGCGGGCGCTGGTCTCTGATGTTATTCCTTTCTGTGCCCGTGTCACACATGTCCCTGACGGCAGCTCCTTCTGGAATGCGTCTTCTCCTGCCTCTCGTCCCCATGAGAGGACAGAGTGGGGGCACTCCGTCACCCTGGTGAACAGGAAGACCTCGCAGAGCAGGCTGGCTGGGTCCCGCCATACATGAGCCAGGGGTCCATGGTCAGGGTACAACGTCAGGAGAAAGCAAGCACACATCCCCCAACCCTGCGAGATTAACCACCACCTCTTTGTTCCAGGCTCTTCCGGATTTCCCCCCCAAGTATATGCAGGGAAGTGCAGATTTGTTTTCAAGGAAAATGGGCACATTTTATGCTATTTTCAAAAGCTTTCATTAGGAACATCTTCCTGTGGGCAATGATCTCACTGAGTTGGTCTACACCCATTCCTCCCTGCTCCCTGCCTCAACTCCAGGCTTAAGAAGTCTCTCAGATACAGCTCGGACTAGAAGGTGCTCCCACCAGACAGGTTCTCCTCATGTCCCCAATGGGAGAGGCTGGACTCCAAGGTCACAGAGGCCCTCACCCTCCCCAGCTTCGGGCTCTGAGGAACACCATCACCGGAACTACCCGTAAGCTTTGTGATGGAGTAGGTTTGTCCGCACCGTGTCGCCTCCAGGGCCCAGCACAGAGTGGGTCCTCCACACAATCCTGGGTGAGCCAAGGAATGAATGAGAGCATGACCTAGAATACTATCCCCTAGAAGACAGGGATCCATTTCCTTTTATAGTCTCTAAACGGAATGCAGGCTAAACAATAGAATCATGGCCGAAGGTCTTCGGCGGTAGCCACGGAAGGTTGACTTTCGTTGGGCACTGGGAGAAAACTGGGCGTCAGGTGCACGTTTCTAAATCGACACCAAGGTTGATTCATGGCCCGTTCCTCAGCACGTGCTTTCAAGTTCCCGTGAGAGCAGGTGTCAGGCCTGCTTCCCTGCTCAGTAGCCCTAGTGCGCAGGAAGGAAGGGTGGGGTCTACAATGGACTCCTTCTCCTTGTTAAAGAACCTCCCTCCAAACCCGTAAGAGCGTCCATGTCCATTACGGACGTGGGTTTAGATGAGTGGCTCTCGGCCGGGTCTCTCCATGTGTGCCTCTTACTCCCAGTGCTCAGGGGATATTTACTGCTCAGACTCACCCGCTGGCAAAAGTGCTGAAAATTACCGGATAAATATCTACTATCTGGTAATGGGATGCTCTCCCGTAGTAAAAAACTTAAATCTCTGGGCTCCCATATCCCGCTTTTGGGTCAAGTTAATTGTATTAAGTACGTTCTCCTAGCGTTAATGTTCATAACATCTTTATGCTGCTTTTCAAAAATTAATTCATTCCTTCTGGACAGGAGATTTGCAGGCTCAGATTCTAAGAAAAGGGATTATATTCAGTGCCTTTGAGAGGTCCACTTACATTTGTACTTTTCCCGAAATAAATTAGGTTTGCCTGTGTTTGTTCCTGAGAGAAAAAAAAAAATCCTAAAACACATCGTGGGTATATCATTAAACATTAAGATATAGAGTATTTGTGAAATCCCCAAATCTTAAGAGATTCTGCCTTATGAAAATTTAGGACTTTGTGCGGTGAACTGTCTGTTCTGAATATGTACTTTGGACTGGGTATTCCCTGCTGCTGAACTGCCGTGAAGGATTCGCACTGCTCTTCATGGATATTTATTTAATGCTCGTTAACAAGGTTTTGCAGAAGGCAGTCCCACGATCTCCTGCTAGATGCACGGCGGACTCAGTGATTTTTTTCTCTTCTTCCCCTTCCTGCACCAGGTACCTGCATCGCTACTTGCACAGGTGACTCACCAGCAGGCTAGATTTGGAGCTCACTCAAGGAGCAGCCTTGCTGCAGCCTTCCTTCTGCGCCTCTCTGTGCCCCGGAAAGGACTGCGTATAAATGAGGTGATTCATGAAACACACAGACACACCCTCTGCAGCTTATACCGACACTGAGCCCTCATCACCAAGAAACAGAACGGGGCAGGTCCCTCCACTCAAGAGACCACAGGTCCCTCTGCTCAGAGGAGAAGACTGCAGAGACCCCCCTCTCCCCGTCTGACCCGTCCATACTGCAGCCTCATTTCCTACCCGTCTCTGAGTGTTCCCGGCTTCAGCGGAACCAACACCGGGACCAGCTTCTGGATGTGCCACACACTTTTCCTCTGTGTGCTACTTTCCTGCAGTGGTAACAAAATTCCCTACACGTGCCTTAGGCCGCCACACCTGTGCACTTGACAAAGTCCTGGTCATGCTCCGGTGTCCCTCTGGTTCAAACCACACCCCCACGGACTCTCCCTGAGCTCCCAAGGCAGGAAGCTGCCGGTTCCGGGCATGCTCACACCGCTCTGTCTCGGCAAAGTGCTCAGGATTCCTCACACCATTTAAACTCTCCCAACGTCCCTCTAGTCTCCAAGTGCTGAGGGCAAGGGCCACGTCTTAATTTTCTTTGCATCATTTTTTCATTTACTGACAAAATGAACAAATGAATGAATGAGTGAAATCAACAGATTTGGAGGAGGCGGAATCATAGACAAAACACCGAACTGGGAATCAGGAGGCCGGATGTACGAACTTGGAGCACTGGCCCACCTCCCTGGCCCACACTCTGTCTGTCTATGTGGTGCAGGAGCCCCGCCAGGGGTGTTCATTCACGGCTCTTGGCTTTTCCCGCTGTACAAGTCCTGGGAGAAGTCCGGCAGCGCTGTACTGGAAGGACCCAGAACACTGAATGGGTTTGACAGATCTGTGGCGTATCTTGCTCACACATAGAACAGCCCTTTGCTTGTATCTATATGCAGAGGCTTATCAACCACATATAACCTGTGTGCAACTCCAGAAGTGGGGCTTGTTATCCTGGATTCTTTTAAAAATGAAAAATCATTACATAATTCAAGAAAACCTGACAACAAGGCAAGTTAGTGCAGATGGACCACTCCAGGCATTTATATTTTGTAAAACTGGTAAGATTATGTACCAGTGAATTGTATTTTCCTTATGTAAGATGGCTGTCTTCAAACAATAATTATTTTAATGTCTCTAGGCGTTCAGAAGATAAGGACGTCCATTTCAGAACAAAATAAACCTTAATTTTTTTTTTTTTGAGAGCATGCACATGCTTACATAAGTGGGGCAGGGACAGAGGGAGAGGGAGAGAGACAGGAGGAGTCCCAAGCAGCTCCTGCTCTCAGCATAGAGTTCAATGTAGGGCTCCATCCCCCAACCCTGGGATCATGACCTGAGCCAACATCAAGAGTCGGACGCTCAACCGACTGAGCCACCCAGGTGTCCTGATCAATCTCAGTATTTTAGTTCTTTCTTCTACATCTTAAAATGAAACCATGGGCCATCAAACCTCAACTGTTTTATATCAAGTTAAATAAATTTCCCTAGAGGCCTTCAGTGGGTGCCCAGCTTCCGGAAGCATGGGAAGATCTGGGTCTCTGCCTGCACATGACTGGGTATGGGCTGAGAATTCGTGTCAACATTTTGTCCTTTTGTGAAATGACCCGCACCCAACCGATAATTCACTCACTGAAACCACACTTGAGCCCAGAGCACCACTGGCTCTTGGAAATGTCACTGCAGCTGGGCCTGGAGAACACCAGGGTCTCTCCCTCGGGTCTGGCTCCTGGGGGTCACTGTCCTCCGCTCAATGACTTCTCCGAAGGCCCCACGCAGAACTCCGTACTGACCTCCAGGCTGCTTCCCCCACCCTGGTGACATTAAAAACACTCTCTTCTAGAGGAATCTCCAGTTAACCTGCAGACCAGGGCCACCTGGCCTTGAGGAAGAAGACAGGTACGTCAACCTCACGGATTTTTAACTGGCTGGGGCAGGCCGTTTCTGGGAGTCCTGAATGAGTCTTAACCCCATGTGGGAGTGTATGGCTTATCTTCGGGACAAAGCCCCAGATACAGAAGGAACAGGGACAATGGGAACAAGAGTGCCTTCCCGCTTAAACGCCCGCCCACACGGAAGGGTCCCCGTCACGGATTCTGGATGAACCTGAGGCCACTGCTCTGCTGTGACGCTAGTGCTGTGCCCCGGATGATGCCTCACGCCCGTTTCCTCATATGCAAAGTGGAAACACCACCGGCCACAACCCACTTCCATGGCTGCCAGATGAGCTGCTGCACAAGTAACACCTGGTCCGGGGTCTGGCCGGAATAGGGAGCAGGTGGGAGGCGGGTGAGGCCAAGGATGGCGGCAGGAAGGGGGGCAGCTGAGGCGAGAAGGAGGCGCCTCCGGGGATGCCACAATCCACGGGGGATTTTCATTCCTTTAAAATGTCCATGAAACCAGCACGCGCCGTGGGCCCTTGCGTTCGCTGTGGCTGTACCTTACACCGCTGCCTGATGTCCCCAGACCCTCCCTGGGACAGAGCGGTGTGACGACTTCCTTCAGTGCTCATACTTCCCTCACACCTTCTGGGCACCGCACGGGGCAGAGGGGCCCTGCCCCCAGCATAACCAAGCGAATGAAAACAGACAGATGCCTCGCAAGGTGACGTTTACAACACGCCTTGTGTTATACGCCTAGGGTACCGACCACCTCTTGTACGTCTCTGGGACCCACATCATCGTCTAACCAACCAGAGGTGCGGGCGGATGCTCCGTAATATTTAGGACGTGGAGGAAAGGACCCTCCCTTACTGGTTTACGGTGTTTTAAGCAGTGCGACCCAGGCAGAAGCTGTTTTGTGTAATGAAGGAACCCTTGAGCTATGGAGGTTGGGAAGAAATCACTGCAGGGAATTAAGTTCCCGCCCCGGAAGGAAAGTCCTGGAAAGACCCATTAGCAGAAGATGTGCTACGGTCATGAGTAAGCAGAGGAAGGGGCCCCAGGTGACCACCCGCTGCCCACGTCCAGGGTGTCCCCACAAAACCAGCCTTAACCGTGGGACAGGACAGTCTGTGGCGGTGGTTTAGAGCCTGAGCTTCCGAAGGAAACACAGAGAATCATCTCCCACTACGAGTCGCTCTCTGTTTCGGCAGGTGCTCGTGCAGGGGGGCGGCAAGGAGGGACGGTGGAGGAGTTCATGTGCTTTGAAACCGGCTGGTGCTCGTTCAAAACAGGGACGAGGCGGGGACTCTGGGCCAGCTGGAGGCCAGGAGTAAAGGCGGAGTGGAGACCTTGTCCGCTGTGGGTCCCCGCTCTCGTCCTGGGCCCTCAGTCACTGCTTCGAGGGCTCCCGACGGAGGGCTCTCAACAGCTTAGAGCATCGCTACCGGGAATCGCTAACGTGGCCACTGTTTCTGACGCTCGTCAGCTGGCAAATCCGCAGAAGAGCTGTATCTGCAATCCGTTTGCTCATTTGGGGATTGTAACCCAAAAGTAAGTTTGAAAGACCCAACAATTTGACTTAAGGATGAACAATCGACCGAGGCACTTTAAGCAGATTTTAACGTGAGGCATCGCTGGAGGGAGAGCCGGCAAAGGAAACATCTGGTTGGGAGATGGGGGCCTGGGGGGCTCAGGGGGTTGATTCTGACTTCAGCTCAGGTCATGATCTCGGAGTTCGTGAGTTCAAGTCCCACATCGGGCTCGCTGCTGTCCGTACAGAGCCTGTTTGGATTCCCTGTCCCCTTCTCTCTCTACCTCTCTCTGACTTGTGCCTTCTCAAAATATAAACAAACATTAAAAAGAAAAGAAAGAAAACGCCCCAGGAAGGACTGGTATTGCATTAACCCCTCAGACTGCAGCCCCTTTGTGCCGTCTCACCCCTTTCTGGCCTTGGCATGCTGTGTGCACATTCACACGCAGACGGCCGGGGGGTTACACACGCAGGCAGTTTAGCGAGAGCACTCCCGGCCTCGGGCCACCACCACGACTCTGTCGCCAGAGGTGAGCCCCGGGCAGCCCTGGCGGGTCCGCACCCACCAGCCCGTGAGAATTCCTGACTTAGAACTCCGCACCCCCGTGCAGCCCCCTTGGGTTTCAGTGCGAATCTACTGGCAAAGTGAGAGACTGGAAACAAACCCCGAAACTGATTTCAGTCCTTGAAACAGGTGACCCAGGAACACCATCCTTTTCAGGTTTACCAGCTTCTTTCTCGGGCATTTGTCTGCACATCCCAACTGGGTCGAGCGAAGCAAGCGGTGGCCAGGCGTGCCTGAGACGGGGCTGAGAAGCTGGGAGTGACGAGTGAGTGACATCTATCTGGCCCGGCTGCCCTGAGGAGCCTCAGGGGGCCATGAGGGGCCACTGACAGCCTGGACCTTGGGCCTTGGCATTTCTGCTCTGACCCTGAGGATGCCAGGCCAGCAAGAGACCAGTAACAAGGTGCAGGGACCGCGCGCACCGGATGTGGCCGTGGGCCCCGCTGAAGAGCTCAGCTGCTCGTGAGAGAGAGCGCCACAGGAGAAGGGACACCGCCTCGTCCCGCCCGGACCCTCCCAGACTCCCAGGGCACACGAGCCTTCAGCGTCACAAGCACTACATTAAGGCTCTTTCATCTAGCAAACGTAAGTAAGCTGGCCACCGAACTTTGGGCAAGTTCACAGCATCCCCAGAGGATATTTTCAGAGTAAGTCCAACAGAACTCTTTTTTTTTTTCATTAAAAAAGTTGTTTTCAACATTTATTCACTTTTGAGAGGCAGAGGGAGACAGAGTGTGAGTAGGGGCGGGGCAGAGAGAGAGGGAGACACAGAATCCGAAGCAGGCTCCTGGTGCTGACAGCTCAGAGCCTGATGTGGGACTCGAACTCACAAACCATTGAGATTGTCACCTGAACTGAAGTTGGACATTTAATGCCCCCAGGCGTCCCAAGTCCACCAGAACTCTTAAAGAGACTAGTTCTGCCACTTGTTAGCTGTGTGGCCCAGGGCAAGGGACTTACCCTCTCTGATCCTGGGCCCCCTTATCTGTAAAGCTGGTGTTAACAGGAAGCATTTGAATTTCTGGGGTTTGTTCTATTTCCCCCTTACTTTTGGTGGCAATGAAAGCTGCATCGAAGCCTCTGGCCAGGGAGAAGTTAAAAATCTCACTCACTTGTTGGTTCCTTGCTTAGCAAAAGATACAGGTTCCCAACCTGTGTCTTTACTTTGGGAACGGTTACTAATTTGGCGTTTTTGGGTTTTGTTGCAGAAGTCTACATGGCATCCAAGGCAGGAGGCGGGAAGGGGACGGCCATGCGCAGGGGGCACAGTGCCCTGTGCCCGTCTTCTCTAGAGGGAGGAGGGTGCACGAGGGCCCAAGACACTCAGAGAAGAGGGAGATGAGTGAGGGTCCTCACAGCAGAGAGCCGGTCTGTGCGCACCAGGCGTAGGAGAGGTGAGCTCGGCCCGCAGGTCGGGGACTTGGATCTGAAAGTCTGCCAGCTGCTCAGTGTCCAAAAAGCCTGGGTGCCAACGTGACTGTCCCATGACCCCCCTTCTTCCCACTCCAGCAAGACCCGGGAAGAGACTCGAGGAGACATGAGCCCCACGTCGACCACGTGTAAACCACCAGGGGGTAGAAAGCTCTGCCCCGGGACCCAGAACAGCCTCCTTCCTTCTGCGTGGAGAGCGCAGCCCCCAGGCATTTCCGGCACAGACATGAGACCCATGCAAAGTCTGAAGGCAGCCCTGACTCCTTCCCAGCGCCTCCGCCCCAGCTCCGTCCTGGTCGGTGACGGGGCGCCACGGACAGGAGCTCGGAGGTCCACGGCCGGAGCCACAGCATCGATGCAGGGCCACGTGGGTCTGGGAGGCCCTCCTCAGCAAGAGGCAAAGGGGGGCAGTCGGGAGTTCCCTGAGGCAGGAAGGCCTTCCCAGGAGGGAGGCGTGCTGCTCGTTCCCAGGTCCTTCAGTTTTGGGGTGTGCCGTGCCCCCCCCTTTGCCCTTCATCGTCCAGAGCTCAGTGTTGGTGCTCCTGGCAGAACGGAGCAGTGGCCACGTCCACACGAGGAACAGAGAGCACGCAGATGAGAGACGACCGTGACCCTGGGGTCATGGAGGGAGGCGAGGGCTTAGCCTGGGAAGGGATCAGGAAACAACACAAAACAGGCCACTGGGCCTTGCACAGGACACGGGCTCATGCTTAGGCTTCTGCCGGCCCCACATGGCTAAAAGCTCTGTGGATATGTGGGCCTCGTGGGGACGATGGCATCCACGTCCCTCCGCGCGTGGCTCGGCGCACGTAAAGCTCTGAGTAGGGTGCTGCGTACCTTTGTGCACAGTCCGTGCGTAGCGAGTACATGTGACCGGTGAATGGTGTCAGGAGCTGTGTGGGCCCCTGTTAGATCGCTCCAGTGAGGGAGGAAAACAGAATCAGGTTCGTATTTATCATGATAAGTGTATGTATGCTTCCTTAAGACGCCAAGAGTCACGACAAATAAACCTCGTTATTCTATCACCCAGAGAGCCACTGACTCCAGGGACTTCGCCATGAACACTGTTGGCTCCGTCCCTGGTGCTTTGTTTAGTGACGGATACTGATGGAGACTCACTGCAAGCCAGACGCTCTGGCCCACGAGAGAAACAGAGGTCAGCCCTGACGGCCCAGAGAAGCTTCCGTCAAGGGCGAGGCAGAGAAGAAAGCAAACACTCGAACACACAATTAGATGTGCTGTGCACGGGATGGATGGGTCATGGGGGGCTATACTCAATTATGCAGGAGAGCAAGCGACTCATTTTTTATTAATTAAGAAGGTGATCGATGTTTGAAAAGATGTCAATGATAATTAATTAGCCTCTAGTAGGCCGACGTGGCTAAGGACTTTGTGGGATAACTTAATTGAAACACTAAATGATAATGTCAGGGCTTGTGCGAGGGTCACTGCATTCATGGATGCGGAGTCTCTAATTAGTGGAACTTCCTGATTTGCTTTAAAAAGACCATTCTGGAAAAGGCACGCAGAGGAATCGCACCCTTGGGGTCAGTAGACTGAGCCTTAGATAACCTTGCAGGCTCTCTTGGTTTGCTGGAACGGGGAAGGAAATGAGCCCCGTGAGTCCTGGTCCGTGGGCGGCTGGGGTGAGGGTCCCGCCGTTCCTGGATGGCGGCGTCAGACAGAAGCCTGCCCCAGGCCTCCGCCAGCCTTGGAAGGAGGCCTGGGGAAGTCCGCACTTGGCCTCCAGGGGGATCGCTCCTCTGCACATGTGGGAAAACGGGCTGTGAGGGCTCCAGGAAAGTCCCTACAAGTCTGGGGGCGCTGAAGTAGCCACATCGCACCCTGGAATGCGTCCATCCACCTCCCTGAGGCACCAAGACACCAACACCTCCCTCGAGATCCCCTCCTAAGGAAGACAAAACAGGTGCCGACGTGCGTGTGCCTACGTGCATACGCGTGTACTTTTCCTAGATCCAACGGGCAGGAAGCCGTCTGCTTGTCCTGCAAACATACAGAGTTGGAGTGGATTTCAGTCTGGTAAGGTCTACACCTCCCTGCACAAAGGCAGAGGGTATTCAGACTTCCCAGGGAGGTGAGTGGCACCTGCCACAGGTGAAGAGCTTCCGGGGTTCAGAGTGGGCCTCCCTCTGCTGGGGCAGCAGGGGCTGGCTGAGGCCACCGAGAGGCGATGCCCCAATCGTGAATTAAGTGATGGGGGCCTTAGGGCTCCCATAGGCAGTGGTCCCGGGCCGTGTGCGTGGGCTCCACATTGTGTGAGCCCCTCTGGAAGGAAGCATGGGGGGCCCTGTCCCAAAAAAGTGCTCCTCCAGATGCTGCCAAGAGGCTGTGTCCCCGAGGCTGGGGACCCCAGGTGAGGCTCCAGCAGGTGCTCGGAGCAAAGTGGAAGGGAGTTCTGTCGCAGTCCGAGAAACCGCTTCTACTTGGGAAAATCCAGAGAGAACCTATCTTGGATCAAGTCATAAAAGACGGAGGAGAGTCGTTGGAGCAGAGAAGCACATGTGTTTTCAGACGCAGGGAAGAACAGAGATGAGGACTGAGCCGCCAGGGTCCCTGACAGGCCAGGCCGCGCTGGGACCGGGCAGAGCGCCCGCAGGGAGGCAGGGACGGCAGCAGGCGAGGAGGCCAGCGAGTCACCTTGGCAAAGCAACGGAGTTTCTTTGAGTCCGTGTTTCTTTCTTATTTTTTTTTGAATTTAGAAAATTAATGTTTATTTTTGAGAGAGAGAGAGAGACAGAGCATGAGAAGGGGAGGGGCAGAGAGAGAGGGAGACAGAATCCGAAGCAGCTCCAGGCTCTGAGCTGTCAGCACAGAGCCCGACGTGGGGCTCGATCTCACGAACTCTGAGACCATGACCTGAGCCAAAGTGAGACACTTAACTGACCGAGCCAGCCAGGCGCCGGTGTCATTTCTAAAGTCAAGATACAAACTCCTATTTCCTGGTTCCAGTGAAGTTTAAAAGGAAGTAACCGAGGTATTTAATTTGCTACTGTTACTGTTTCTATTGTTGCTTCTATTGGCTCTGGCGCTCAATGCTACCGTCTAACACGGCTTCCGGAAGGACCTTAAGCAGTTAATAGATACTGCAAATGTGGAAGACGCATTGAGAATGGACGGAACCAGGCAGCAGGTGGCTGTTAAACTCGCCTCGGCCTGAGCTGCTGGGAGCGATGGTGCGGAGGGTTTTATGGCATTAAAATCATCTGAGACATAATTGGCCTCCAGATACCGGACAACCGAGGTTGTCTTCTCCTCAGGAAAAGTGGAATCTTAGAAACCACCACAAAAGAGAGAGAAAAAATTGGTGGTTTACACAAACGTGCCCTCTAATTGCGTCTTGTCTATTTCTTACTTTACGTAATGACTTCAGCTGATGACTACTAGCATGCTCACCTACTCGCTGGGACGCTGAAGAACGTGTTCAGTCTTTGCGAGGCGTCCTTTCCGGGCGTGTCCCTGGAGCCACCGCTGGACCTGCGCCAGCCCCACCAGAGGACTCTCGGGAGCTCTCCCTCCCCACGGTTCTAAACACTATGGTTCTGACTGAAAAACGTGGGCTTTCAAAAGCAGCAGAAATACCCAAACCATTTGATACTTGAATTCCCCTTCTCTCTAACCCCACGAGCTTTATAAAAAAAAAATCCATCTGTGTTTTCAGAATAACAAAAGAGAAAAGGAAAAGGCAAATATGGAAATTTAGTTTCCTTGAGCCCCGTGCTCGGTCTCCAATTTTACCTTCGAAAACATGTACATTTCTGGTATCAACCAGCCAGCTGATATTTTCCTACATTCAAAAGAAGCAATTTCCTCCAATTTTACAGTCTCTCTCGTGCTGCATCCGAGAGACACAGAGGGCTCTCTGCTCACAAGTGGTGGATTCACGGAAATGAGAGGAGACACCGGCAGATTCTGGGGCTCCCACAGTGGCCTCTCTCCACAGGCCGACTATGGCTGGACGGCCACACGGAGGCACAGCACACCGAGAAGGCTCCGCCTGGAGCGAACCAGACCTGCAGGGAGCTCCCACCCTCGGCCCCGGGCGTGCCTGTGTCCTGAAGACAGTGCCAGGGAGCGGCAGGGTCCCCGAAGGTGGCCGTGGCCAGCGCACAGCCCAGGGCATGAGTGCCCCAGACCATCTGCAGATGCCTTCCTAAGAGGCAAACACCCGCATTGGGAGTAGGTGTGGCCTCACGCTACCTGTGGGGGGCGGGGACGATGCCACGGACACAGAGAAGACCGTTTCTGTGGTTTACAAGTGTGTACACCCAAATCCTACACCCTCCTCCTGAAACAGGGTCAGCAGGGGGCATCTGCCGGCAGAAGAGTGTGTGGCCACGCGGGCCATCTCCCACGGACGCATTCTGCGTCTGCCACCGCTCGGCAGGTAGGCTGGCTCTGCTAACGCACTTTCTCATGTCTTCCTCGCTGTCACGCCACGGGGGTCTCCTTTTCTCCCTGGACCCTTACGCCCTCCTCTCTTCACCGGCCCCAAGCCCCCGCCCCCGGAGACTTCAGCAGCCCCTCAGTGATGCACACTTTCCGCACGTCTCCAAGCCGGTGGGGAAGCTCTCACCTCGCTTCACGCCTGGTCCTCCGTATGTAAAGGGAATTTCCATTTCATTGGCTTTGCCGACTTCTACTCGGAACTCACCATCCGACCACAGAAACCAGCGCCCGGTCCGCGGGATCGGCATCCCGGTTGACCAGGCTCAAACCCCCGAGTCCTCCCTGGCTGTCCTTCCTCCCGTCCCTCCATTCCTACCCAGCGGCACGTCCTGCCCTTCATCACTCACGAGGGCTTTGTGTCTCTACCGCCTCCCTTCCACTCACATGCTAACCTTCCAGAATGTGAAGACAGGCCAAGTTAAGGCATGTTTATGTAATGAGAGCCCAGTCGGACATTAAGATGACGATGGAAAGATATATTTCCTGCAGGGAAAGGTCTACGTTATGCACTTCCCCCCACTCAGTACACTTACTACGATCCCACATATTACTCTCACTTAAAGGGTGAGTATAAAAATTTAATAGCGGCTATTTCAGGGGAGTTACAGGTGAATTTTACTATCTTCCGAAGCTGTATCCAACCTTGTTTTCTAATTTATGACAATAAATATGTAATACATATGTAATAAAAATATTTGATATGACCCCTAAGCCTAAGCTGAATTTCTCCCTGTCATCCAACTACTCTAAAACCTTTAGTTCTGACAGCTCAAAGCTGGCTCCCCATTTTTCTAAATTTTACCCCATCTTCACTTGCCTGCCCCCCGCCATGGAGCCT
Source organism: Suricata suricatta (assembly GCF_006229205.1). Lineage (NCBI taxonomy): Eukaryota > Metazoa > Chordata > Mammalia > Carnivora > Herpestidae > Suricata > Suricata suricatta. The sequence continues at coordinate 3,100,898 of NC_043701.1, forward strand.
GCCAAACCTGGCCCTACTTTCTGCTCTGCTCACACATACTGCACTGCCGTCCTCTCCCGGCCTTCGGTGGGGCTCTTCCAGGCAGGTGCTGTTCCGTGCTGCCCAGAACGCTGTCCCCGCAGAGAACATACCTACACGATTCTCACATCCAGGTCTAGGCTTCAAAGCACTTCATCAGAAAAGCCTTCCGACCTTCCACGTGGGACAACATGTCCACATGATTCCTTATCCCGAACACTAGGTTGTTTGAGCATCAAATGGGGACGTGTTGAAGCCACACCAGTAAACAGTGGTGCGCCAGGCTCTGTGCAGGTGCTGGGGCGCCATGGGAATCAAAGGATGGGAATCCTACCTGTGGGGCTGACAGAGACTGGGCAAGACAGATATCGGATACAGCCTGATATACACGTTACCAAAGGTTAAGTCCAGGACACAGGGGAGCCTAAATGTAGAAGGCTCAGGCAGGACAGAAAAGCCTACGTATCGAGTAAGAAGGAGGGCTAATAGCAGACGGCAGGGTAGCAGTGGGAGAGCTGGGACAGAGGAGAGGGGCATGCTGGGCCAAAGGGGCAGCCTAAGCAAGAAGGAACGTGGACTCCGGAAGTAATCAAAAGAAAACTCAAGTCAGCCCAGAGTAGGCAACACTGGAGAGACACCAGAGGGCGAAGAAAGGCCGAAGTGGGAAATAAGCAGAAGACGGATGGCAGAGAGTCAGAGAAATGGAGGGTCCCAGGGCCAGGACTGTGTGCGTCCTCCTCACGCCGTGTGGAGCTGGCCCGAGGTCTGTGAGGGGCGATGGGGGGAGGGCAGGGCAGCGCTGGGCATGGGCATGTGAGGCGCCCAGCAGACACCCTCACGGGTGAGGACATGCACACACAACACTGCAGAGAGCTCCAAAGACCGTTTGAGTTGGATACAGACTTGAAGCTCATGGACAGACAACAGTAACCACAGTCATGGGCATGAGTGATTTCCTCTCAGTGTGAGCACACACTGAGAAGAAACAGGAGGTGTGAGGATCCCAGACATCTACAAGCTGGAAACATAAAACCTCCACCCCAGTCATTTCAGTGACCCCGTCCCCTTGCACGAGAGCCTTTCTCTGAGGAGACACCAGAGAGCCCTGGTCCTGGCCCTGATCCTTCTGGCGGACCACCCTCGAAAGGCTGCCCATGGCAGGCATGAGCCTAAACGTGCCAGTCTAGATGGGCACTGACCATGTCAGGCAGAACTAGCAAGAGGTCTTGAGGCATCAGCTGGGAGGTGCGAGCGACAGAGCAGAGCAAAGGATGACTCCAAGTTCATAGTCCGTTCTGCCCGAAGAATGATTGCCCATGAACTGAATTGGGAGAAGCTGTGGATAAAGCAGGTGTTATTATTATTATTTTTTTTTGGCTTGTGTGTGTAGGAGGCGCCAGAGGGGGGGTTCGTTGACCAAGAACTTCTTTCTGGAGCTCTCCAGCTTAAGATTGTGATGTCTGTGAGACACCTGAAAATGTCTGGAGAGGTGCCGTGTGAACATAGAAATTCAGGAGGCCTCAGTCGATGGAGGATACTTGAAGTCATGGAACTTGATGAAGACACTGAAGGAGGAGGTACAGATATTAAAAGGGGGGACCAGAGGCTGAGCCCCAAGACCCACCACCATGAAAGTCAGGGACAGGAGCAAGGAGCGGCACAAGAGCCTGAGATGTGGCCTGCCCCCACTGTGATGCTGAAATAAAGCCAAGAGGGGAGACCTACAGGTGGAGGGAGTGAGGATCGTGCCAAATCACTGCCAGTCGGCGAAGTAAGTTGAGGTCGGAGAAGTGACCGTGAGATGCGGCTGCCGGGAGATTCAGCGGGTGCTGGGGTGGACAGCCTGATGCTCTCCTACCATGGAATCCCAGCACAGCACATCAAGGACCCACAAGGCTGAGACGTGCAATGTGGTCACTGGAAAAGGTGGGAGAATTCCCTCCACTACGTGAGTATGTGGAGAGGCTGCACTGTGGCCAACTTGAGGAGGTGTGTGCCTCCTCCTTCGTAGGGGCGCTCAGCGTGTGCCTTTGGTTATTGCTCACTTTACTGATCCACAAGCCTATCTGGTCACAACGAATACGTGAGGGCAGAGAATATGAAGGCGGTTATACCAATCATTTTCAGTAAAGGTGGATTAAAACAAATCCCCAGTATGAAAATGAGTGAGGAGAAATTTAACTTTAACCCAATAAATTTTCTCCTGATAAATAAAGTGTACTAGGTTCTAGACTATTAACTCCAATATGAAACCCAACATACATTTGTTAACTTTAGTAGTTAAAACATCAAGTCTCTCTCTACATGGGGAATTACGCCATTTTATTTATCACTTAGATATTCTGTTAGTTCGACATCATGGGATGCTGGAATAGAGAATTTAAGGGATGGCAGTAAGTCTGAAATATTCACAACCTATAGTCTTGGATAGAACACACAAAGTACCTAGTGGGGTTGTGAAAAAAACTGGCTGGATGATGGAGTCCTGGGTTCTAGCCAATGTAGCACAGTTTATAAAAACCAGAGAGACCTAGGTTCCAGTCCAAATCTTGCTACTTACTAACTGTGACATTGAACAAGTCATTTAAACACCCTAAACCTCAGTTTCCTCATCTGAAATGGGAATAATGGTGGTTGTCAGAACTAAGTGATTTAATAAGTGTAAAGCACTTAGCCTTGAACATATAATATGGGAAACCCTCGTAGATTGTGTTGGTGGTGGTGATGATGATGGTGATGATGACAACAGACAATGTAATATGGTGTGATGATGATGAAGGCGATGATGAGGGTGGTGATGATGGTGGTAAGGATGGTAGTAATGGTGATGGTAATGATGAAGGCGATGATGAGGGTGGTGATGAGGGTGGTGATGATGATGATGATGATGATGATAATGTAATGATATCGATGGTAATGGTGATGATGATGATGTAATGATGATGGTGGTGATGGTGATGGGGGTGAATTAGAGAAGAGGAGAAGACAGAGAACAAAGGACGAAGAGGAGACAAAGGAGACTGTAGTGGTGATGGTGGGGGTAGATGGTGGTTTTGACAGGGGCAACTCCCAAGTCTTCAAGTAAAAAATACTTCCCTGGACCTAGAACTTTGTCTGCTGCACGGTAGGCACTCAGTAAACACTTACTGAATGAAGCAACACTCTGATAACTTCTAGAGCTCACCCAGCTTCAGATCACTCAATAATCCTATGATGTTATAGTCTTTCCTGGATCTCAATCAACATTGAAACTTGTGATATTAAAAAAGTGAATGAGTTATTTATGGTAATGGTGAAAAATCAATGCTAAAGAATCAGTTAAATCACTGCAAAGCTATTTCATTCATTTTAAGCTATTGAATTTCAGGGAGCAAGAAGAAAGGGAATGATAAGTAAGAGAAAGGCATGAAAGACCAGTGTAGGGGGGACAGCTGAGAGTCATGTACCGAGAAGAAGAATCATGTTCCCTTACACTCTGGATGGAGCCTGGTCTTCGGAGAGACCCGACCACCTGGTTACAATGCAGCAAAACATCAAACTCAATGTGCGCATTGATAAAGGAGGCGTACTCCTAGGAATGTTCCTGGACACCAAAGGCATGTTTGTTTAGAACTGCAGGTGGTCTTGATGAATAGAGTTAACCTGCCAAATAGGCAGGCTGGACATTTTCTGCTGGGCATTAGGCCACTTCTCAATTGCTTGTATTAACTCCTGACTTTGTGGATAAAGAAATTTTGGCTTGTTTCCTCTGGCCAGAGATCCGGCACACCTCTGGACCAGCTCCATGCATCTGAATTAGCTCAGGAGACACCAGCTCCTTAAAACCAACCCAGTTCCAGCAGAAACTTACCTGCTCTTGTGACTCCAAATCTCTGCATATTGTTTTATTGTTTTATTTATTTATTTATTTATTTATTTATTTTTGCTTATAGAAAGCTGAGTTAGGGTAAGTGTGCAACTACGGGCACCCTAATAAACAGACATAGGTATATTATTTCAGGACTTCATGGAGCCTTTCCAGGGCTCCTCTGACCTGCTCCAAGTCCCGTAACTCTGGTTCTGTGTGCCCCATCTCCAACTTGTTTTATCCCCAGATTCTGCCTCTCTCCCAGGTGTTCTCCCTTCTCCCTCCCTTCCTTTCTCCCTTTCCTTCTCTCCAGTTGCTTTTCAAAAATTTTTTTAATGTTTTATTTATTTTTGAGAGAGAGAGAAACAGCTTGAGCAGGGGAGGGTCAGAGAGAGGGAGACACAGAATCTGAAGATAGGCTCCAGGCTCTGAGCTATCTGTCAGCACAGAGCCTAATGCGGGGCTCGAACCCCCAAACCGTGAGATCATGACCTGAGCGGAAGCCGGACGCTCAACCGACTGAGCCACCCAGGTGCTCCTCTCCAGTTGCTTTTCTCCCCTATCCATGGATATTGTCTCTCAGCTAACCCTTGGTTTTCCCATCCAAGGTTTAGCGCATTCTGGACTTACACTCTCCAGGAGTCTATTCTCTGCTTTCTCTAAATAGTTAACTCTTAGCCATTCTTGAAGACTAAGTTTCTACAGCATCTTTGATACGCCTTCTCTGTGCATTTTGTGTCAGAATTACCACTGGTCACTCATGGTTTGTTCTGCTTCTAGAAGATGGCCTTGCACTCATTAAGAAGAGAGTAATCTCCTTGCATTCTCCAGATGGGGCGTGGAGCATGCTATTGGTACTTTCCACGTGCCTATGCCATGGGCAAACACAGACTAAAAGCAGGTGCAAAACCTCCCTCAGAACAAAAGACAAATTACTTCCTTCATCAAACAAAAAGACCTTGGCTCTATCCATGTTTGGGATTTCTGTGAGCACCGCCCCTGACCTGCTATTCCCAGCACATTGCTCTCATTTCTCCCCAGTCCCTTGTAGAAAACACATTCCCTCTGGGATCCATCTACTTCTCTCAGTTTTAAATAAGCCAATCTAAGGATCAGAAATGAATACTAAGGCCACAGTTGAGGACAAAAGGAAAGCTCCAGCTCTAGAAGGAGACTGATGGGAAAGAGTCATTGCTCAATGGTTTTTGAGAGTTTCTGAAGCATGAGAAGCATCTGAGAAACAGTCTGACAGCAAGAAAACATCCTGACACTGTGTCACTTGAGAAGACAGTGGTGGGAAATCAGAAGACAGGCCTCCAAATGCATCTGTGCCAACAGCGAGCTCTGTGACCTCGAAAAATCCCCACTTAACCTCCTGGGCCTCGTTTATTATAAAAGCCAGGATTTGAACTAGACCATGAGCATTCCACTATAAACGTTCTCTGATCTGAGGATTAATTTTTGAGCACATCCATGAGAGCTCCCTCAATGAAAACATCTGCGGGGATAACAGGAGAGATACACAGCCTGGACCACTTCAGGGGGAGAGCGGAGAGCTTGCAGAGGACGGCACACCGTCACTTGCACCTTTTCTCCCGTGACTGCGCTTTAAAATCAGCTCAGCCCCAACTAGATGAACTGGATTGTGTCCTGGACCAAAAAACGCATCTTGAACATACTGCCGTTGGCCTCCAATTCTGTTTTGTTATTTTAAAACTCTCCTGAATCAAGACAAGTAGATTACATACAGACTAAAGTTCAAGAGGAGAATAAATTTAGCTGCACAAGGGCACCAGACTCCACAGGTCATTCGGTGGCATTCCAGAAGAATCCTGGGGGTTCCTTTCGATCCCTCTATCTAGTGAGGAGTGGAAGTGGGGGCCGCACAAAAGGGAATAAAGAACACGGAGAAGGATGGAAGCTCGGCTGTGTCTCTGCCTGTCCCTGTTGCTTAGCAACATCTCACATCTCCATCTGAGAAATAATGACTCAGGGAGGTGACACAGAGGACCCACTGCTCATGAAGGCACAGCCCCATGTTACCTGCTACACATTTTCTTAGAATGATAATAAGATGATTAGCACGCGTGAGCTCTGTGCACCCACTTCTACAGCAGGAAAGAGGACGTGAGAGGCAGACTTCCAAACCCAAACTAGGGAAGGGCACCTCCCTGTGCACACGCAGGACGCGGGACTCACCACTTATCCACTTAGCCTCGGGGTCGTGAATTTTGAAGTCGTCACTGAAGAGATCTTCCACGGTGACCTTCTTCTTCTGAGACAGGCTATTATCTTCCGCTGGAAAAGAACATGGCAAAGAGTTAAACCTCTTACTTTGTGGGACCATAGAGCATTCTGGTTGCCCTTCAGAAATAGTACATTATGGTAAAACATACACTTCCAACATATACTTCCGATAAAGGCTGAACAAAAGCCAGTCATGTTTTTGTTTTCAATGAAAATATCAACAACTACGGTACAGAGATCATGATGCAAGAAAATGCTATAATTTCTCTTCCTCCACTTGAACACATAAAGGATCATATTTCTTAGGAACAGAGCTAATTGTTCCAAGATTGATTTACGAACAACAAGGTGGGAATGGCCCAGAGAGAAAGGAACAAACGTCCAGAATGGATCTCAACTGTATGATGTAATCCAGCATCCATCATGCATTTATTAAACGTCAACAACGGGCGGCATGTTGGGTGCTGGGAATGAAAAGGCAAATAATGTATCTCTTAGGTATTTATTCTCCATGTGCCTACTTGTCCCTGGCTGCCTCTGGGCTGGGAATCAGTTCTTATTCAGAAAGGATCACACCTCAAATGTCTGTGTGCACGCTACCAGATTCTGCCTCACTTCACCTTGATTGCTTCACAGTAAGGGACTTGAAGGGACTAATCTAATACCCTCCCCCCCCGCCCCGCAAGAGGAGATGTCTAGTTAATGGCACCAGCAGGCGAGACTGTAGAAATCCTGCAATGCTCATCCTACGTCCTGAGGTCGAAGCTGACAGATTAAACCCACAAGGGTAGCACCTCAAACCACTCTTGCTTCCGTGATACCAGTAACATCATTAACCATTTCCGATGTATGTTATCCAACTAGAATTATGTACTTCCATTCCCACCTTCCTGAATAGAAGATGCCAACGGTTGGGGCCCTTTTATTGGAGACCCAGGGCCCTCACCTAACCAGTTCTGAGTTGTGATGCCATGTGGGGCTGTCCCCAGTGCCAAGCAGGGTGTTTGGTGTGTGCACATCCTATGTGAGGTGCTTTCAGACCCACGGTGTCTTTATGCTTTCATGCTTGGTTGTTATGTCTGGTTTTCTTTCCAACTTCTGCCTGTTGAGCCAGCTTCCATTGTGTGGCTATCACGGAGCATGCCCTCAACAGCACCCTCTGCCTCTTAATTTTCCGTTTCAAGATCTGTGGCAGGTTGGGAAAACAGTAAGAATTTTTGTTAGATGACCTAACATAAATAAATACTCCCTGAATGAAACACTCAGTGGCCCTTGTAGGATCCTAGTGCATTGATTCTTTTAATTTTTAAATGTTTATTTTCTTTTTGAGAGAAAGCATGTGGGTGTGCAAGTGGGAAGGGGCAGAGAGAGAAGGGGAGAGAGAGAGAGAGAGAGAGAGAGAGAGATCTCAAGCAGGTTCTGTGCTATCAGGACAGAGCCTAAAGTGGGGCTCAAACCCACAAACCGTGAGATCATGACCGAAACCAAAATCAAGAGTTGGACACTTAACCGACTGAGCCCCCCAGGAGCCCCACCTAGCATATAGGTTTATTACATCTCCTATATGGTTTCTTTCTTTTGGCCTCTCTGGATGTTATTGATTATTGAAGTTGTCAGAAAAGTCATGTGTTATTTTGCGCAATGATTGATTTCTTAAATATCAAATAGGATTTATGTGTGTAAAAGTCTTTTGAAAATTACAGAATGATACCTTTCAAAGCGGCCTCCTCCTTACACCTGAGTCTATGTGGAGCTGTCCCAGGTGCTGAACAAAATACGGTAAACCAAACCCAGTTCTTCCCTGTAGGACCTTTCCATCTGCAAATGAAGCAGCCCCGTAAAAAGACACACGGCTGCAAACAATGCATTTCATATGAAAAACAAACAATGAATATTTTAAAGATCACCAGTCATCGATCTAGTGAAGTTACACGGTGATCTAGTGATTAAGAAATATATGTGCAACTAGTAGATGAAGAAGTCGAGGGGATCTAGTGCACAGTATAGTGAATATAGAAAATAATGCTGTGTTATAATGCTGGATGTTTCTTAGTGCTGTATCATAATTAGAATTGCTAAGGGATTAGATGTTAATTATTCCCACTGATAAAAATAAATGATAATTATGTGACCTGATAAAGGTATTAGCTAACACTTCAAAAGCAATTATATTGCAATATATAATTGTATCACATCAGCGAGCTGCACACTTTATTTTTTTAATTTTATTATTATTCTTTTTAATATTATTTCTGAGAGACAGAGAGTGAGAGAGCACAAGTGGAGGAGGGTCAGAGAGAGAGTGAGACACAGAATCCAAAGCAGGCTCTAGGCTCTGAGCTGTCAGCACAGAGCCCAACGTGGGGCTCGAACTCACAAACTGTGAGATCATGACCTGAGCCGAAGTCAGTCACCTAACTGACTGAGCCACCCAAGCACCCCAGTCAGCTGCACACTTTAAACTTATACAATGGTAATGTGAAATATATTTCAATAAAAATACAATCAATAAAATAAAAACTAAGTGTGAAAACTTCTGAGACATACAATTTCTTAAGCATATAGTCAGAAAACAAACAATCCTATTAAAACTTAAACTTTATCTGAATAAGCTTCGCCATCAGAGGATGGCTCCAGCCCACATTTTGAGGCATCCATGCACTGACGCAAACCTGGTGTAAAAGATGAAAAAGGTCGTTTATTCGCTTTCTGAAGAACCCCTCTTCTTATAAACCACCATTCTATTCATCTAAAAATGTGTCTTGCTTTTAAAAAATGAATGCTTTGTTTTTAAAAGGTGCTTTAGACACACGACTTTTGCACCAGGACGGTTGGTGGTGGAGGCGTTGTGACAGATGCCACAGAAGTGCTCCGGTGAAGCCAGAACACTGGGATCCGTCAATAATTCATTCTGGCTCTTTAAGACAGATGCTCACTCCTGGCCTCTCCGGACCTTGGTGACTTGTTCCTACATCCGACTCCTAGGTAACAAAAGCACTGAGCAGTACTGCAATGCATTTCAAAGATCCTTTGAGGTGGGGACAAGGATGGCTGTCAAGCCCCAGGGACCAGGCTAGGCTGGAAGAATCGCAAGCGAAGACTTTAAAGAGCTCAGAGAGCCCGGATGTTGCAAGAGCATTGGTGCTGAGAGCAGGGAGCTGGCCCTGACCAGGGGGAATGAAGCGGGAGGAGTTCTGGAAAGAATTCCCTGAGGAAGGCGCCTGCTAGCCAGGATAAAGACACAGAAGAACATCCGAGCTAGAAGTGGCGTGAAGGTGTCGGCGAATGCAGCCTTGTCAGGAAACCATGGTGCCAGCGTTGGGGCAGGAGACAGGGTGACGGGCAAGGTCTAGAGATGAAGGCAGCTTCTCCCATTATATTTCATATTCTCAAGTTTCACTAGAAACTGTCCACTTGTGGGGCATCTGGCCGGCTTAGTTGGTTGTGTGTCTAGTTCTTGGCTTGCCTTCCGGTCATGATCTCAGGGTCCCTGGGATTGAGCCCTGCTTCGGGCTCTGCGCTGACAGTGTGGAGCCTGCTTGGGATTCTTGGTTCCCCTCTGTCCCTCCCCTACTCTCTCTCTCAAAATAAAAAACATTAAAAGTAAGGTAAAAAACAAATGACAAAAAACAAACAGAAAACGTCTACTTGTGGATTTTATTTAAAAATCGTCCTTACTAGCGGGTAACACTGTCAGTCCAAGACTTATCGTTCTCCTTCTCAGGATGTTGCAGTAACGACCTTGTTTGTTATTGCTTCTCCTTCATCGGAGCCTGCCTTCCTGGGCGCAGGCGCACCCTGTGTGAGAGCTGCGGGGTCCCACCGCCACCTCGCTGGCTGTGTGCCCCACGCTTTCATGTCTTTGGGAGCATTTGCATGATTCCTTCCATTCGATTTTCCACTTTCTCATTGTTTTTAGCATTATTTGGATTGCTTCATCCTGCTACTCACTTTTAAAATCTCAAATAAGTACATTTCAGTTTGTAATATTCCTAATTAGCTCCTGTTCAAGATCATTTACTCTTCTAGGTAATAAGCTCCTTTATGACACCGATAATTTTTTAAAAACCCTAAAATGTCATTTTCTGATTTCCCTATTTATTTATATGTCTTTGGATTTAAGTTCTCGTGTGTGTTAAGCTGGTGTTCTGCTTTGCAGGGGAGATTTTCTGGGGGCCCTTATGATTCCTACTTGTAAACTTCTGCCCTGTGGGTGTCCCAGATCACGAGAGACCCCTGGTGGTGTGGCTGGGAGCAATGTCCTGGGCACTTTGAGGGTCTGTCTGGGCCTCATGCGGCCGTCTGGGCTGGATTCTTTGCCCTTCATGGTTGATGTGATTCAAGATCCTCTGAGCATGAACCCAGTTTTAAGGCAGGGGCACCTGTCCTGTCCTTGGCCCTTTGTGTCACCAATATCCTGGCCCCTCCTGCTGGGTCTGACGTCATCTTCTGCCCCTTGAGGCTGGTGCCGTAGGTTACTACCTGGTCCTTCTTTTGAAGACACTCTTTTGCTCCAAGTATATAAAACACTCTTGTTTTTGAGTGCAGCTATGTTTTTATTTATTTTCTCTCATTTTTACTTGCTTCAAACCAAAAGGGTAAGATTTCTGGGCTCAATTTGCCATCTTAGACCAAAAGTCACTGTACAAATGGAGATACATGAAGTGGCCCGTGGCTCTTCTGGTTTGGCTTTCATCCTGGAGGTAATCTGGGGAGAGGTTTCATGGAGCCCGACAGCCGGATGACCACACAGTCTTGTGATGCATCCCAGTCAGCTCACCGGCCCACGAAGGCACGGGGCCGTTATCTCCATGTAGGTCAGAGTGTGAAGCAAATTGTCCCGGCCCCTCCCTTCCCGGTGCTTGTTAAACAGTTCTGTTGTTAGGCAGCACAATTACTGGAGAGCATTTTGGAATGTTCCTTAGAGATTTTTAAAATTAGCAATCAATTCTACCACCCTACAATGGATTAATGGGAAGCATAACCTCTTGAGGCTTTCAATCACTTCAAGTAGAGGTTGGCTACTGACAAACCCAATTTAGGAACAAAGAAAATCTGGGCGATTAGTCAGAAGTCTCTTGTTACTTCTGCTTGTGTTAGAAATTGGAATAACTAACAACTCGGAAAGTGCTTTGCAGTCTTGGGAGGACACTGACGGTTTTAACTCTTGATCCTTGAGGAAAGAGGAGGGAAGAAAGCCATTTTACGGAAGGCAGACCGGAGCTGCTGCGTGGTCACATGGCTCCTCCAGGGATGTGGGGGGCCGTCACGCTGCCTTAACCACATTTGCAGGGAAATCTGAACGCTGACATTATTCACAGATTCCGGCTTGTGTATACCTGGTCCAGAAGCAGGATGCTAATTAAATTATAAAATACAGAAAAACCTCAGGCAGGTAATGCTAATGATAAAACACTGAGAAAACATTACATTCTCTGGGTTAAAAAAGATTTCCGTAAATAAAGGAAAAGTTTAAAAAGCCAGTTTTTATGGACAATTTCCTTAATTAGAAAAACGTAGCCTCCACATCAGATCCACACGAAGCACATGACAACGGTGGCCCGCAGCGATGTGTCACGTGGCAGGTCATGTAGAGATTTCAAACTCCAAGGAGACAGAGACCGGTGGATGGCTGGATATGGCTTCACAGGGGAGGCAGATCTGAACCTCAGCTCAGAGTCAAAGGATTTAGAATAAGTCACTGTGAACATGTGCATGTTACTTCCACAGAAGCTAATAACAGCTGTTTGCTTTCATACACACGTCCGAAGAACACGTGGAAATCAAAGAAACTATCCACTTTTCAAAGTCTGAGCCATTAAGTCACAAGTTCCAATGACCCAGGTTTTGCTTAACAGCAAATGGCTGCTACTTGTTTCATTATTGACCAACCAATACGGACGTCTGTGAGCTCAAGGACAAGGCGATGAAAACACGAGCAACCTGCCCTTTCACGTTCGCTGAGTGGGCGCTCTGTGTCGGGCACCAGCAGATGCTGGAATCCATACTTCCCGTTAGACGTTTCCTTCTTTTGTAAAGAAGTGTAATGGACGCCATCTACTGTAGATGATACTGCTATGTCCTTGGGGCGCGTGCCACAGTGAAGGAAGAAATTTAGTCATGCTTCACGATCAACAACTTCAAACGATGAAATTTAAACCAGGGAGCATGTTTACCTACAGGCTGCAACATGGATGACACTCACCATCTTCAATAACTTGTTCCGGGGACTTGGGTGTCGCTATTTGGGACTTTTGAGCTGATGAGTCTTTGAAACTTGAGTGGATGCCGTATGTGTGGGACTTCTGCGGACCTTAGGGTGGAGAGAATGTACTGTGTTTGTGGCATGGATGGGACTCTTTAGGGGCTGGAGGTCAGACTGTGCAGGCAGATTAATGGCCAAAGATACCCAGGAGTCCTGGTTATGGACCAAACTGCACCCCTCTCCCATTCATACGCTGAAGCCTTACCCCACGGTGACTAAACCTGGAGACAGAGCCCTCCAGAAGTCGTTAAACTTAGATAAGATCAAAAAGATGGGGATCTCTTTGAACAGGACCAGCGTCCTTGTAAGGAAAGGGGAAGAGACGGCGGAGTGCTCTCTCTCTTTCTCCCTCTCTGCATGCAGACCCAAAGCAACCTGAGACACAGTGAGAAGGTGCACTCTGCAAGCCTGAAAGAGAGGCCTCCCTGTAAACCAGCTCTGCTGCAGTTTGGCTTTGGGCTTAAGGACTTGAGAACTGTGAGAAAATACATTTCTGTCGCTTAAGGCACTGGGTGTGGGGTGTTTTATTCTGCTAGCCTGAGCCCGCTAACACAATTGGCCTTTCCAAAACGTTAATGTCTAACTTTTTGTTGCCAGCACACAGAAACACAGTATTTGTAGGCCTTGTATCCTGAAACCTCTCTTCCTTTATTTTTTTAAAGTTTATTCACTTATTTAGAGAGAGAGCGAGCCAGCATGTGGGAGGGGCAGAGAGAAAGAGAGAAAGAGAGAATCCCAAGCAGGCTCCACACTGTCAGCACAGAGCCCGACACGGGGCTTGACCCATGAACTGTGAGATCATGACCTGGCCTGAAACCAAGATTCAGATGCTCAGCCGACGGAGCCCCCCAGGTACCCCATTCTGCAACCTTCCTAAACTGAGCCATGTGTTTGATGAACACATTCTAATAGGCATTCGTTTTGTCTTCAATAAGGACGGTTTTCCTGGTTCCTTTCAAATAGAAATAATCTATTAGAATCGCCAAGACAACTGGTTTGCTTAAGAAAGTCAAGGTCCAAGTAGCATAAGGTAAATTGTAGCCACTGACGGATGTGGAGAAACGAGAGTTCGCTTGGCCTGAGTGCCTGCAGACAAACAGGATGTTTTCAGTGAGTGTTCTGTTTTTCAGCCAATTTGCTATTATTTGGTGGGAGATTTTAGTAATGCGAGAAAGGAGGCTGCAAATATTACCCGAAGCTGAGAGGAAGAAAGGGAGATGCCAGGTGGGCTTGGAGGAGGCGGTCAGGCACGCAAACCTCCCCAGCTCAGCCCGCGAGGTCAAGGCACACCCCCGAAGGCCGGAGGAACAAGACATGCATACATAAAGATGCTTTCATATAAATTTAAGAAAGAACCTTAGAAAGGACTTAAAAATGACTTCAAAGGCCTCATAGCAGAGTGAAGAAAGGAGGCGGGAGCCACGTGAGAAGCATTCTTCACATTGCTAGAAGTCGTCTGCCAATACTGACAGATGAGCACTGCATCAAGAGCCACAGGAACAGGGCGCCCGGGGGGCGCTCAGTTGGTTCAGCGTCCGACTCTTGGTTTCAGCTCAGGTCATGATCTCATGGTTTGTGAGTTCGAGCCCCACATCGGGCTCTGTGCTGACAGTGTGGAGCCTGCTTGGGATTCTCTCTCTCCCTCTCTCTCTCTGCCCCTCCTCTGCTCATTCTTTTTCTCTCTCTCCCAAAAAACAAAGTAAATAAACTTAAAAAAAAAAGGATCACAGGAATAAACAGCAGAAAAACTAAAACATGAATCTGTAAAACGTAATGAATCATATCTAGAGGCCAGATCTAGAATTGAGAACACAACAGAAAGTATTACTATTGTCTTGATCTTGGTCGATCAGTTACCAGCTTTTCCACTGTTCACGTTTTCTTAACCATTACCCATCTGCTCACAAGCATCTCCTCACACCCAGACCAGTGTCGGAGCTGGCCTGAGTCTTCCTGACGCGCCAACCCCACGGCCGGCTAATTTAGCTTTCCGAGACGGCGGTGCAGCTTGTCACGTGAACAAAGGTGTGCCGTGCTCCCGACGGGGAGCCGGCCCTCACCCGGTGCTGGAGAGGCGGCTCGGGGGACCCCAAGCGCCCGCGTCCCGGGAGCAAGGTGCCGGGGACGCCATTTCAGGTCTCCTCATCGTGTCACACAGAATGCACTTTTGCTGCTTGGATTTTATTGGCTTTGCTGATGGGTCTGTATTTAAGTTGGCTCCTTCTGCTAATTTTATGGGAATGTAAGTGGAACTCGTGTCTGTTTAATGCATGTAAGTGAAATAATAAACATCAATTAGGCCACGCTGGGGGATGGGTGTTGCCATTTCCTTCCACATTTGAAAAGCACCACATGTACACCTAAGTGTGAATGTGCTCCAGTGCCTCCTCTGGTGGCGGAGATGCTGAAGAACCAAGTCGGAAGCTGAGCGCGGTGGTCGGGAGGGGTGGGAGGTGGGCATGGGTTCTCCCGTGGGGTGGGGCGTGGGGGGGGTCACCATTATCCGTGGCCCCCAGTGTCCAGCACACCTCTTCCTGGCTCTGCCCCCCTGCGGTGGCTGCCTGCAAGCCATGGCGTTTGTGTACCTTTGCCTCACTTGGCCCTGGCTGCTCTACGGCAGAGCAGCACACGGCTGTTCTCTCGCAAGTCTGAAGTCCGTTTCCCTGGACCAGGAGCAAGGTGCCTGCCAGCAGGGGGCGCTCCCTGCGGACTCTGGGGGAGCGTCTCTTCTCTGTGTCTGCAGGTGGCTCTGGCCCACCCCCCCCACCACATCACTGCAATCCCGGCCTCCTGGCCCGCTGCCTTCCCTCTCTGTCTGTTCAGATCCACCTCCTTCTCACAAAGGTGGCCTTAGGGGACAATGTAGGAACCTCCACCCCACCCCCACCTCGGGGTGCTTAACATGACCACCTCTGCCTATGGCAAAAACCACCCTTTCTGACACATAAGGTAACATTCCCAGCCTTTGGGGGAGCCTGTCTCACCTACCAGGTCCCTCAAGGCCTTTTCTGCATTTCTAGCTAACCTGCCGCTTTAGGAGGCATCCTCGGAAAACACAATAATCATACATTTACTGATTAAAAAAAAAAAAGACAGAGTCTAGATAAGGACCAAGCAAGGGAGAAACAGACTGATTAATCTGAGGCTCTGTAAATTATCTCTTAACCTAATTTCTGGTCGTTTTAATACCTCACATAAAAGCATGGATAGCTATTTCATATTCCTCAAATTCCAGATGATTTCTAAATTAACTCCATGCTTTTATATGAGGTATTAAGATATATATGTATACTGTATGTATATATGTATACTGTATGTATATATGTATACATATATATATATATATATATATATATATATGGCAGTTCACACAGGGTTTAAGGTCAAGAGTTCTACCTCCAAGAGCAGGTGGACCACTGCAGCCTAGAACTCAGTCCTCCTCCATTCTCTGACCTGCTTGCTTCGTTGTGGGCAATTTCTCTCCAGTTCCCTCATTTTATTCTATCATCTATTTCTGGGTTCCTAACCTGGACCTGGTAACTCGCCGGAAGATTCCTGAATTGCTGCCTTTGGTTCCTTCCTGGATGGCCAGAGTCTTCCCTAAAATAGCAACGACTAGACTAGACCAGCCCCTTGTAACAGATGGTCCTGAGGCGCCCAAGATGCACCTGGAATTTACCAAGAGGCTCTCATCCAATCCAGGGAGCAGACTAGAGAAAACCAGAGTCCCGGCATAAGGTTTGTCCTTTCTAATGTTTGTATACAACTGTGCCTTTAAAACAGGAGGCACAATGTAGCAAGGCTGTGAACAGGGCCCCTTCAGGGATAAATATGTAGGCACATTTGCCTTCGAGTTTTCCACGAGCATGCATAATAATCGACTGCTATCCTGTAGATAAATGGCTCTTTAGTACAAGGATTCAATAAATAAGCGAGATGCACTTCACAATCCCGGAACTGATGATGCAAAGTCAAAGGAGAGACTGTTAAGATTCTCCTAGGGACCCACTCCTCAGGACTCGGGAAGCTTGCAACTAGCTATAAGGTTAGTAGCGGTGTAAATTACTTTGCTCTTTTATGAGAATCTGTCAGAACTCCCTCCTTCAAGATTTGTTTCAATTTAAAGAATGATTCAAACTCACTGTTCAAGTTCAAGGGAAGTAGACTGCATTTCGCCAAATATTTCGTAAACTGTATTCTTCCAGGGATCAGGAAGACGCGCTTCCCAGACCCCTCCCGGCTGAGGGAGGCAGAGGCCAGGCGGTACAGCGGTGACAGCTTCCTGCTGCCCCCCGGACGGCTGCAGGGAGAGACAGGAGGACGCCAGGCGGGCTCTGGGGTTTTCCCTCCTTTCCTGTGAGGGCAGGAGACATGCCACGTGACGCCAGCGCAGCCACTTTGCCGGCACAGATCCCCGAGCCACCGAAGTACCCTGGACTGGCCGCGTCCAGACTTCTCCTTCTAGGAAACAATACAGCGCCTACAGTTTGAATTATTTTAGTTAGGTTGTTCTGCTGGGGACGAAAGTACTCGGATATAGTGTAACATGTGGGTTCTGGGTAGGCTGATCCTAACAAGGGCCACGGGCGGGCTGACCCCGTACATGAGCTGCCTGTGGTGCGTCCAAATGTCTGTGAGTCCGTACATGCCCTTTTCCAGCGGTAAGATGACTGACGGATTTATGACTTCTGAAATCAGTTATAGCGTATGCGCTGTTGCCAATGATAGGAACCACTGGCATACAATCAATCGCAAACCTGGTGCCTGGAGGTCCTGACCCTCCGATCTGGCCCCCCCGCCCCAGCCTAACTGGACATTCCTTATGGCCCTCCATGGCTTCGATGCCGGACACTCTCTCCAGCCAGCACTCCGGACAGCTTATCATGGCTTGTGGGGACCTCACTTCTTAGACGACCATCGTCTCTACCATCCCCGACCTTCAAATTCCTCATCTTCCAAACATCCTTCCATGAATGCTTCCTGTCGTCCCCGGTCTCTCCTATATTCTGGGCTGTCGTAATAAATATTATCTGTCCTCCCCCCACAGAGCACGCGGTTTCCCTTCACTTTAATCAATTATCTTTGATGAATCTACAGTGGCAGCTGCAACAGCAGCGAAAACAAGTAACGAGTTCACGACCAGAGTAGAAGCTGTTCTTCCCATCGGCCAGCTGGCGGGTGGGCGTGAACAGACACAGAGGAATCTAGAAACAGAACCACAGATGCCCACGTGCACGTGAAGGATCCTAGAGATGGATCATGTGACTGAGTGTCCTGTGACTTGGTCACAGTCATACAGGACAGATGAACGCTGACAAGACTGGATCTGGGGGATGAGTTTAATACAGGAGAGAGACAGAGAAAATGCCTGCAGGGGACGCCTGGGGGGCTCTGTTGGTTAAGCATCTGACTCTTGATTTCAGCTCAGGTCATGATCTCATGGTCCATGAATTCAAGCCCCACACTGGGCTCTGCACGGACAGCGTGAAGCCTGCTTGGGATTCTCTCTCCCTTCTCTCTCAGCCTCTTCTCGTGTTCTCTCTCTTTCTTCCAAAATAAATAAATAAACTTAAAAAAAGAGAGAAAATGGCTGGAAGACAGGACCAGACCACCTATTTCTATATCAAATCATAAGAAACAATAAGGGTAGGTTACTTGTGATGATACATACAGAAGTTATTAAGTTATTGTGAAGCTACTTCGTGATTGTTGGAGGGATTATATATAGATTACGTATAGATTAAAAATTGAGCATCAGTCCATCTTAAAACACAATGGTGAATCTAAACAAAAGAACCAGTTGTTAAAGAATACATCCTACAGGATTAGTTTAATACGGTACAAGCAAAACTTATAAAAGCATGCGAACCTACTCTATGATGTTAGAAACTGGGTTACCTTTGGGAGGATTAGTGATGAAAAGGCAGGGGAGGGGGCTGGGATGCTGGTGACATTTCGTGTTTTGATCTGGGCGCTGGCTATAGGGCCTGTTCAGTCTGAAAACTCATCAGACAATATAATATAAGTGTATTTTAAATAAATGTTTAAGGGACGCCTGGGGGGCTCAGTCAGTTAAGTGTCCGACTTCGGCTCAGGTCATGATCTCACGGTTCGTGGGTTCGAGCCCCGCGCTGGGCTCTGTGCTGACAGCCTGGAGCCTGGAGCTGCTTCGGATTCTCTGTCTCCTTCTCTCTCTGTCCCTCCCTGCTTGCACTCTGTCTCTTTCTCTCAAAAATAAATAAACGTTGAAAAATTTTAAATAAATGTTTACAATGTTTAAAAATCAATTGTTCCAGAATTTTTAAAAAGATAAGCTTTCACACAACGAGGTATCACTACACACCTATTATAAAGGCCAAAGTCCAGAACCCTGATGCCACCAAACACTGGTGAAGACATGTGGCCACAGGAATTGTCACTCGCTGCTGGTGGGGACGCCAAGGTGCGGCCTCTTTGGAAGACAGTTTGGCTTCAAAACGAAATATACGTGGACCATACATTCCCCAATCACACGCTTGGGCATTCACCCACCAGGGGTTGAAACTTTCTGTCCACACACATAAATGCCTGCACAGGAATGTTTATAGCAGCCCTGTTCATAAATGGAAAAGGACACTGGAGACAGAGAAAATGTCCTTCAGTAGGTGAAGGTATAATTAATCTGTGACCTGACAATGGAATATTATTTAGCATTAAAAAGAAATGAGCTGTTAGCCATGAAAAGACACGGAGGGACCTTAAAAGCACACTGCTAAGTGAGGGAAGGCTTCCTACCACAGGGTTCCGACTATGTGACATTCGGGAAAAGGCAAAACCGCAGAGTCTGTAAAAGACCCTCACCAAGGGTTATCGGAGAGGGAAGGATGAAAAGACAGACCCTCAGAGGATTTTTAGGGGAGTCAACTACTCTGTATGAGACTGTAACGGGGGAAACAGGTCACCCCACATTTGTCCGCGGCCATGGAATGCATAACCCGAGAGCGCACAGTAGTGCCAACTATAGGCTTAGAGCAGTCACGGTGGGTCACTGCAGGCTCATCAACTGTAACAATGTACAGTTGGTGGGGATGTTGACAATGGGGGAGGCTGGGTGTGCCTGGGGGCGCAGGGCATCTGGGAAAACTCTGTGCTGGCTCTCAGTTTTTCTGTGAACCCAAATGTGCCCTAAAAAAGCCCAATTTTAAAACCCCGTGGAAATTTTATTACAGGACGTCCTTTGTTACCTAGTAGCCCCATCTCCGAACTGTAAGGTCTCTGTGAAATGTGAACTTTAAGAAATGACACAAAGTCATTTCATCTTATTTTGACTCTGGTGTACATTCAGAACACGTGATTAAGTGTCTGACTTGCCCGTACCTACTCTGTCCTATTCATGAGCCATGATGGCCAATTTGTTAGATTTCACTCCCTCTCAGTAAAGCCTAGTGGGTCCAATTGAAAATTTAAAAAAGGTAAATAAGCTTAAAGTTAGCAAAGCAGTTACACACATTGGATGCAAACTGTGAAATCTGAACGCCATAAAAGCCGTCTCTATGTTATGCTCTCACCAAAAAGACTAATGAGTCTTATAGTCGGGTAACCTCTGCTTGGCCTCAGCGCAGAGTCTACCATCACCGTGACTTTCAGTTATACGCTGCTTGAAAGTGTTCTGACATTTCCCATCAGAAACTACTGTCCGTCTTCTCTAATGAGAAAATCCATAAGGTCAAATGTCTGTGATGTTTTCATGCAAACATGATCCTGATGGGTTTTTCAGCTCCTACAACAATAACTGTGGTGTTGGAGAATGTCAGAGTCCTTTTCATTGGAATGCAAGACCTGTAGCTACCAAAAAAGGCATACACCTTGCGTGACCTAGCGTAGACACATATTTAATATCTGAAAATTAAAAAAAAAAGGTAACTTTGAGCCTATTATGCCAAAGAGAAATTTAGAAAAGAGCACAGGCTAGCAAGGGAGAAATGAATGACAAAATTGAAAAGGACACATTCTCATTTGGCTAGTCCCTTTGGAAGTAAGATTGCCTTAAACACTTTTAATTTGATTTTTAAAACATAAA
This sequence comes from Suricata suricatta, assembly GCF_006229205.1. NCBI lineage: Eukaryota > Metazoa > Chordata > Mammalia > Carnivora > Herpestidae > Suricata > Suricata suricatta. The sequence continues at coordinate 3,121,334 of NC_043701.1, forward strand.
TTGTGCATAACTGGTGGCAATTAGACTGCACTACAGAACAAGGTGCGTGTCGTTCAGAGGGATTACCACGTGCTCCTGCAGGATCCTGGGCCATGACAGGGCCTCCGTGGTGATTCTTCCCACAAGCTGGAAGGGGGACCCACATGCACGTGGGAACACTTCTACCAAAAGGCTAAATCCAATGAATTCAGCATGAATTTTGGGGGCAAGTAGAAAGCAAGTACTGCAATCTGAGTTTCAACAAACCAGAAAAGAAGACTAGAAACAGGTAGTCCATGAAAAAGATGATTTTTTTTAAAGTACATACTGCAATTTCTAAGTCTACCAAAATGGAGGCAAGGCTGGGTGGGAACACACCCGAGATGGTGTGCGGGGAATTATTATCCCAAGGGCCTTCCTCTTGTTAAGACTACACTCCGTCTCTCACCCACTGGAAGCCACTGCTGTCCCTAATCGTGTCCACAGTCTTCTAGGTCAATGACTCAGTGATATGCACAACTCAGCTGGCCTTACCCAAGCCTCGACTAAGATTTTGGTTCTGTTTTTGCTTCCTGATTGCCCTATTGTGTCATTCTCCGGATGAGTGTTCCTTCTGTCTCTTTTAGTGGACACGAAGCTCTCATGAAGAGCATTTGTGTCTCCCTTTCTCACGTTTCACCCAACACTGAACTCAAGGCTCTTGGCCCCCAAGATGGGATCATTAATGTGTGACCAACGAGTATGCACTACTGGTAGACGTGAGGATGCTCAGTGTGGTCGTGAACTTGAGAAGGCTCTGGAGCTAGGCACAGGTTAAGGGATTTGACATTCTCTTTCACTGGACGGAATTTTCATTGTCAAAACAAAAGCCAGTGCTGCAGGACAGCAGATGCAGAAAGCCTGTGAGAGAGAGAAGGGAGCAGGAGGCTATGGAAGGGGCGTGGTTGGTCATCCTAACCCTACGGCATGCAATCCCTGAGCGGCACAACTTGGAAAAAGATATACTAGCTGTGGAAGCCCAACAGAACCAAAGGGTTAGTCAGGGCTCAGCCACATTTTTATTTTGACAGAAGAATAAAAGAAATTCTGCTCTTTAAAGCCTTTTCTGGAATTCGGGGATTCATCACAGCCTCACTGCCAGCAGATGCCTCTCGCTCATTGTCGTTGCCCCGACAACTGGCCTCCAGCATGCAAAGAGGTAACGGCTTCCAAGGACGATGTTCTCTGTTGCAGATGGCACACCCATGCCGCTGCCCAAAGGCTGAATGTCAACGACTCTCAGCATCAGCGGCTGCATCGGGAGGCTAGGACATGCTTCCCTGGACATCGGAGAAGGCTGAGAGACAGCTCTCCGTGTGGCATTGCACGGACACAAGGTGAGAAGGCTTCTAGGACTGGCTCATAATTTATTTGGTCACAGCATTTGCAACCCAGCTTCATTTCTGGACCACTGGTGAGAAAGAAGCTCCAGGCTGTCCTTGTATCTCACTCTGAAGTGACAGCCGCAGGACCCATTAGACTCTGGGTGATGCGAACACTCACGTGTGCCTTGGGAGGTCAGATGTAACTCAAACTACCCAGAACACTGTGGCTTTCTAAGTCCCAAAGCCACTGCTGGGCCACTGCAGAATCAGCTGCTCAAGAATCATTTTCTCATATAAAGCACAGTTCTGGCTCAAAGAAAAGCAAAGGTAGGAATACGTATCCACAAATCCTCAGGGAGACCGGACTCCATCTACATGAACTAAAAATATGTGGTTGCTGATGTCCCCAGCTAAGGGGAATCATCATCAGCCAATCACAAAATAGAACAAGTACTATTGTCTCACTAGCCCTCCCCCTTAGTCAGATTTCAGTGACTGAAGCAACTTCTTCCCAATAATCAGAGGCACCATATTGAATCCTGAGTCCAGGTGCCCCAGCGACCGTGGTGTGCTCATAAAGCACGCTCAAGGAGAGACAACACTCTCCTTTCCAGAACTGCTACCTGATCCTCTTCCTATGGTCGGCAGGTCATCCTGGTACTTTAGTATGTATGTGGCCACATGACACCAGTGGGTTTTTTTTCCTCATAATTTTTCCACCATCATTCCAATGAATAGCTCAAGTGAGATAAAATTCACTTACTAGAAAGTTCTACTTTATGATATGTGCCGTTCCATCATTTTTAATGTGTGAATAGAGTTGTGAATCCATCGCCACTATCAAATTCCAGAATATTTGCATCATCCCCCAAAGACATGTCATGATGCATCCAGATGAGCTCATCAGTTGTATCAAATGTACCATCCGGTAGGGATGCTGAGAACCCCAGAGGCTATGCATGGTGGGAACTGAGGGCATCTGGGAAATCTCTGTGCTTTCCTCTCAAATTTTCTGTGAATCTAAAACTTCTCTAAACCTATATCATTAAAAAAAGAGAAAGAACAGCCTCATACTTACTAGCAGTTACTTGTTACTGTCCCCAGCCCCAGACAACCACTAATCTACCTCTGTCACTATGGATTCACCCAGTCTGGTATCATACAATATGCGGTGTATTGTGCCTGACTTCAGTCACTTAGCATAATGTCCTCAAGTTTCACCCATGTTGTAGCCTACGTGAATAATTCATTTTTATGGCTGAATAATATTCCACTGTATGGACATATCACACTTGCCCATACTTGTTTACATATTTACTAGGTGACAGACACTGGGTTATTTCCACCTTTTTGGCTTTTACGGATAATGGTGCTGTGGACATCCACGTGTGAGTTTCTCCATGAACATATGTTTTCAGTCTTCTTGGGTATATTCCCGGGAGTGGAATCACTCAGTCATATACTAACTCTATGTTTAACTTTTTGAGAGACTACCAGTTTTCCACAGAGGCTCAACAGTTTCACCTTCCTACTAACAATGTTTAAAGTTTCCAATTTTTCCACATCTTTAACAACACCTGTTACTTTCCCTTTTTTAATCCTCGTGGTTATGAAGTGTATACCATGAGTTTGATTTGCATTTCCTTAATGACTAATGATGTAGAGCATCTTTTTTTATACTTATTGGCCACATACATTTCTCTGGATCAATGTTTTTGAAATCTTCTAGTTGTTTTTAATTAAATTATTTCTCTTTTGTTTTGAGTTATAATAATTCTTTATACAATCAGGACATTAGACCTTTACTGAACATATGACTTACAAATATTTTCTCACATTCTTTGTGTTGTCTTTTCACTTTCTTGATAGTGTCTACTGACATCAAACATTTTTAAGTTTGATGAAGTCCAATTTATCTATTTTTTTCTTTGGATGCTTATGCTTTTGATTTTAGAGTTTCAGCTCTTATATTAGGTTGTTGATCTATATTGAGTTGATTTTTGTATATGGTGTGAGGCAGGGTTCCAACTTTGTTCTTTTGTATGTGGATATTTAGTTTTGCAAGGATTATTTAATTTTTTAAATGTTTATTCATTTTTTGAGAGAGAGACACAGAGAGTGAGCAAGGGAGATGCAGAGAGAGAGGGAGACAGAATCTGAAGCAGGCTCCAGGCTCTGAGCTGTCAGCACAGAGCCTGACACGGGGCTCAAATCCATGAACCAGGAGATCATGACCTGGCTGAAGATGGACCCTCACCTGACGGAGCCACCCAGGCGCCCATAGTTTTACAAGCATTATATGTTGAAAAGACTATTCTTCCTCCATTGAATGATCGTGGCACCTTTGTCAAAAACCAATTGGCCATAGATGTATGGGCTTATTTCTGAGCCCTCAATTCTATTCCATTAATCTGTATGTCAATACTTAGACCACTACCACAATATTTTCATTACTGTAGCTTTAGAGTAAGTTTTATAATCAGGAAGTCTAAGTACCTTAGCTTTTCTTTTTCAAGGTTGTTTTGGCTATTCTGAGTCCTTTGCATTTTCATATGAATTTTAGAATCAGCTTGTCTGTTCCTCCAATAGAGGCATTTGGGATTTTGCTAAAGACTGCACTGAATCTGTATCTATTTGGGAAGTATTGCCATGTTACCAAAATTAGATCTTTTAATGCATAAACATTAAATATCTTTCCATCTACTTAGGTTTTATTTAATTTCTTTCACTTATATTTTTTGATTTTCAGTGCACAAGCCTGTACATCTTTTGTTAAATCTATTCTGAAGTACTTTATTCTTTTTGAAATAATCACAGGTGGAACCATTTTCTTTTTTCTTTATTTTTTGTTTTTCTTTATTTTTCTTAAGAGAGAGAGAGCAAGCGAGCAGAGTGAGAGAGAATCCCAAACGGGTTCTGTGCTGTCAGTGCAGAGCCCAGTTTGGGGCTTGAACTCACCAACCGGGAGATCATGACCTGAGCAGAAAGCAAGAGCCGGATATTTAACTGACTGAGCCACCCAGGTGCCCCTTAAGGATTTCTGTATACCAATTCATCCCATCTATAAATGGACATAGTTCACTTTCTTCCTGTCAGGATTTCTTTTAAAAGCTTGTATTACTTTGGGCAGAATCTCCAATGCAACATTAAATAGAAGTGGGGGACTGAGGACCTGGGAAGCAGGAAGCAGCTGCTATTCCTGTCCCTGATCTTAGGGACACACCTTCAGTCTTTCATTTGGGTATGACAAGTATGATGTTAGGTATGGTATTAGGTTGGATAGGTCTGATTAGTATTAGCTGTGGGTTTTTCATACATGGTCTCCATCAGGTTGAGGACTTTCTTTTTACTAGCTTTGTTGAGTATTTTGCTATGAGAGGACTTTGGACTTTGTCAGATGTCTCCTCTGTATCTACTGAGATGATCATGTGGATTCCCTCCCCCTTTATTCTATTAATATGTATGGATTACACTGATTTTCACACATTACACCAAATTTTCCTTCCTGGGATATGTCACATTTGGGGATGGTATATACTCCTTTTTATATGGGGCTGGATTCAGTTGAGACTTTTACATCTATATTCATAAAAGACATTGGTTATAGTTTTCCTGTGATATCTTAATATAGTTTTGGTTTCAGGGTACAGATTACTTTATGTTTTTCATTTAAGATTTGGAATGGTTTAAATGTACATCGTAGTTTGCTTTTTTTTTCTTTTCTTTCTTTTTTTTTCCATAATATTTTGTCAAATTGTTTTCCATACAACACCCAGTGCTCTTCCCCTTAAGTGCCCTCAACCATCACCACCACCTCTTTTCCCCCCTCCCGCTTCCCCCTCAACCCTCAGTTCATTCTCAGCATTCAATAGTCTCTCAAGTTTTGCATCCCTCTCTCTCCCCAACTCTCTCTCCCTCCTCCGCTCCCCCTGGTTCTCCATTAGGTCTCTCCTGTTTTCCTGCTAGACCTATGAGTAAAGTAGTTTGCTTTTTGTAACAATGGAAAAGTTATCCATCTATCTATCTATCTCTACATTTTGATATCTCTTTTTCCACCTTAAGGCCTAATACCCGTACAGTTAATTTGTTGAGGATTAGAGCCGTGTTTTTTGTTCACACAATTATGAAGCTAATATGAGAACAGAATGTGGCCGCAGCGCTTCCTACAACCGCCGTGTGGTGTGTGGTCATCCATCTTGCCGACAAAGCCTTCCTGAGCCTCACCCTTCATCCACACCCACTGCACAGACTGCCTTCTTCCTGAGCTTCCTTACAAAGGGTCTCTCCCTTCTTTCCTGAGACATTCATTAGGGCAGGTACGTGCACGTGCTTGTGTAAGGGTTCTGGTAAAGATTTTTGTGTGTTTTTTCTTTCCTGAGAGATTTCCGACTCTTTCTTCTACTTTTGTTGTTTTGTGAGTAAATACCTAGTAAGTAACCTGGTCCTTAGTTCAGTTTGTGTGTGTCATTTAATCATTTTTAAAATTCATCCTTGAGATAGTGGCCATGAACTCCATGAGATTTACAGAATTATTACGTTTATAATGCCACTGTCTTAAAGCTCAGCAAACATGAGTAAGTAACTATGAATTTTAATATATGCCAAGCATTTCTACCTAGTCAACAACTATATAAATAAATTCAAAGCATACAACATGGATTTTTTTTCATTGAACCATATTACATCATTTAAAAAATGGCACAGTGAGAATTAGAACCTGGGGAAAATAAATTATGTAATAGGTAGTTACTCAGAAGAAAATTCGCAAAGCAAAACTCTGCACTTTTCCCCTTACAGCGACTTGCTTTTCCAAGAATAAATGTAAGTACCTGGTGTCAGCAGTATGACCGAGGTGACAATCAAGGAGCAGATGACCAGAATCACAAGGAGTGCAATGGCTATTCCCTTCCAGTTTCTTTGCGGAGGATTACTCCCCACCAGCTCCTAAAACAACAACAGAAAAGAGAAACCCAGTGAGCGAAATAAGGAAATAAAATAAACCAAATAAATACATTCCACTAAATCAAGAAGCAAGACACAAAACAGTGAATGAGGCATATTCTCAACCTTGAAGTTATGATTAGTTCTTTTTTCTACCCTTCTGCTTCTTGTTCTCACCCCTGTACTTCAACAAAACCTTATCTCAAGAATGAATATGATATTAGATTGTGTTTACAGCACTTCTGTGAACTTAATGTCTCACCACCACGCACTCTGGGTCCTAGAGCACACAGTAACGATGGCGCCTCTCCTTGTTATGGCCAACCTACTAACCCCCATTGAGTCAAACCCAATATGATTACTATCCACCTCCCAGTTCTTTCTCATCTCCCTTTTCATTTATATCCACACCGTGACCAGATGAAACATGTACTTAGCATGTTCTACGTGCTCTGTTTAATTAAACTCTACCCACTGCTCACTCTCATGAGCTTTGTCTTCCTTCTATAGCGTCTCGTACAAGGCGTCAAGATTCCCCAGGTCTCTTCACTGGGTAATTCACTTATACCTATTCTAGACTTCAGCCCCTCTAGGGAACCATGTTTGCACTGTAGCAGGGTGAGGGAAAGGAGGAAGAATCTGGAGATGCTGCGAACGTGTGCTAAAGGTTGGCTAGATCCAGGGAATTAATCAGGCATATTGGCTGCTGAGCCCAAGCTTTCGGTTCCTTTCAAATCAGGATGGTCATATAACTTACATTCCAAGTTTGGATCCTTTGAAATACAAAAGGGCTAATATTTATCAATTAATAATTAATAAATAGAATAGTTTGTATTGATAATAATTGTCATTAATTGTATAAGAGCACCTGGGACTCCCCAGGACAAAAAAAGACATATGGTCTTAAGGCAAAGGGTTTGCTGCGATTTCTGCCCATATACAGATCACAAAACATTCTTTCTTATAAATGTGCCCATGATTATAACTCGTATTAACTCCAGGTCAAGATGAAGTAGAATAGAGATGGCCTCAAAAAGTAGAGAACACAAAACTCAAATACAGCCTCACCCAAACTGAAAGTTTTTTAGAATGTAGTACATTTTTGCAAATCGAAATAAAGGTAGTATCAAATGTAGGATGCCAAATAATTAATTGTCTGGCATGCAAATATTCAATTTTGTCTGTACAGGTTATCAAACTAAGAAAAATTCTGAGGGCCATTATGGTCTTAGCAAGAAAGAGTTTTATAGTTGTTTAGAAATTTCTGCCAATCTTATTTGCTACCTAGAATCCATCTACTAAGAAGTGGCTTGTTAGCACTTAAAAATGACAAAAAGTTGTGCTGAGTTGATTTCATTTCTTACTGGAAAGGATTTCTATGTGAGAAAATCACTGGCCAATAACAAAGAGAAGTGATCAGATTTTGCTGATTCTGCAGCTTTTCACTTAGCCCAAGTTTACAAAGAAAATTTGAAAGTTCCCCAAATTTGTGAAAAGCATAAATCTTAAAGCAGTACTATTCATACGACCAATACTGTGCACAGTCTCTCGCACACCCTTGCACACCGCTCCGATTCCTTGCACACCGCCCTGATTCCTTGCACACCGCTCCGATTCCTTGCACACCGCCCTGATTCCTTGCACGCTGCTCCGATTAAATCCCAGGGTAATCCTCAAACCAGAATATTTGAATATTCAAGACCAAATCTTATTCAAGATCCAGGGTGATAAAAGTCATGTTATTTATTGTCTTCATGAGCTCAGATAATTGATCTCATCTAGATCTTGTTTATAATAATACGTTAGAATTCTAAACTCTGATTTAAACACATCTATTAGATGCACTGGTCACAGCTGATAGGCAGAAAGAAGCCAAGACTTTTGCCTTGTGTCGATTTATTGACCAGCTACTAGTGCAGCAGAGGTGAACTTGGACCCATGTGGCAGTGACAGAGGCCCTTCTGGGACTCAGTGGGCCCTTTCCCAGCCCAGACGCATCCACAATGGGATGTCCAGGTCTAGGCTAGATGGGGTCAGAGACGAAATAGAGAGTGTCTGCTGAAATGACCAGAAGATGGAAATGTTTGCAAAACATGTCACGTGAAGTGAGGCTTGAAAGAAGTGTTCAGCCTCAAAAGTCAAATACTTAAGAGTCTTCATCCACCAGAACCATCACATGGAAGAGAGAAGAGACTTATTCTGTACAGCTCTGGAAGGTAGAGCTGTGTTTCAGGACAATTTTAAAACTCCCAACCATTTAATATTGCCTAACAGTAGAACGGGCGGCTTCACCAGGAAGTGAGCAGGGTAGTGAAAACCTACAGATCCTGGAGTCCACTCCCCCAGAAGGGAAGGTGGGAATAAATAATCTTAAAAATGCCCAAGACAGTAAAAGTTCTATGAACACATATAGGATGGAAAAGAAAGATGCAGAGCTGTGAAGTTGTTCCTCTGCGTGGAAAATGAATCGGAGTCCAGAGACTTTTGGAAAGGGACAAAGACTGCTTCCTGCATGTTCACTGGACTAGGAAAATATTTGTCACAGAAAATCAATTCGGTATGTATTACCGAGTGGGAGAATGGACAGTAGATAACCAAACAGGCATTGACAGCACGGCCCACTCACGGGAAGTGATTCCGGATTGCTACGCCATTTCTTAAAGACAGGTGCACCTTATTGCCCGAAAGACAATCCTGTGTGCAGGATTCCTACACACAGAAACAGCAGGGCAATTTTACCCACAGGAAAGGAGACATTCTTTACTGAATTCCATTTTCATTTGCCAAATTTCACTTTTCAGAGCACAGGTAATGTTTTCTAACTTACACAAACAACATTGTAACAATAATAATAGGAAACAAAGGGAGGAAGAAAGAAATCACCAATGATCTTGCTAATCCAAGACAACAAAAATGTTCACTTTCCCTATTTTCTTTCCTAGCCATGGCCTACACGCACGTTCAATTCTACCTGGGAGCACCCGAGCCTAGAGATGGGGTTTGAGTTAGAGTGCAGATTGATACGTGCGTCTTTGAACGTCTCATGTGGTTCCCCAGATTCACCTGACTTCCTCTTCTTAACTTGCAGGAGCTGACTTATTGAAAATTTGAGTAGAGCTGACCCTGCTTCCCATGAAGGACGAGAGAAGTTAATAAATCATCCCCTGAAACGTTTAACTTCAGTAGTGCATTTCTCAGCAGAATTATATATTTTTGCCTGGAATGGTGAAAATGAGGATATAATACATCCCCTGTTCTGCTTGGTACCACATG
>NC_043701.1:3130990-3137131 GCF_006229205.1 Suricata suricatta
TCCATCTGTCCATCCATCGATCCAACACAGGTTTACCCAGGTCTTACTCTGCCATCGCTACCGGGAGAATGTTGGGTACAGCAGTGAACAAAACAGACTACACTGTCATCAACCCAGCAAGCTGAATGGCTTTCATTTTTCCGTATTTCCTTTCTTGTTTTCCAGTGCAGGGATAAGGACACAAACAATAAACAGACAAACCCACTAAGAGAAGAAAAAAGCAGGATAAGGGGGCTGGAGGGAGGGTGCCTGGGGAGAGGTTTCCTAATAAAGTGACGTTTGAACAGAAACGACAGGAAGTGTAGCTGAGAGGAAGGATGTCCGGTCATCACGGACTGAGCGATGTCCCCCCCAGATTCCTGTGCGGCCGCTCTACCCCCAGGGTGACGGTCTGTGGACAGAGGGTCTCTGGGGGGGAAGCAGGGTTACATGAGCTCATGAGGGAAGAGCCCGCAGGACAGGATTAGTGTCTTTATGAGAAGAGATGCCAGAGAACCGGCCTCCTCTCCCCCCATCTGTGGGGCAAGATCACAGGAAGACACAGCAAGAAGTCCCCGTGAAAGGCCTAAAGAGAAAGGCCTCATAGGACACTACAGCCTGCACGTTGAGCTGGGGTTTCCAGTCTCCCGGGCCATGAGAAGCAAGTCTGTGTGGCTCAGCTGCACACCTGACAGGTCGGGAAGCCGTGTCTGGTCTCCCTCCTCCATCTGCACACAGCCGTGACACGTCGTGAACGCTGCTCTCTAACACTGCCGCACTAGTCAATGACATATTTAGTGCCCGTGCCGTCGCCAGCCTGGGAGCTGCTTCAGGGCCATGGCCATGGTGTGCTCGTGTTCCCGATGCCTGGCCTGGAACTTGGGAGGCCACGGCGTTCCGGGACTGTGTGCTGAGTGGAAGAACGGAGGCCGCCTGCTTCAGAACAAGCAGCTTTATTATCTGCTGGCACCTCTGGCAGAAAAGCTATGTCGACGGAGGCGGAAAGCAAGGCATTAATATGAGCCCAGCTCCACTGACGATGCCATAAATAGCAGTCGGTCCTCACAGACATAATGCAAACTGACATCCAGGGTTGGCAATCGCCTTGTCCCTAGTGATAGAATTGTTGCTCGCACTTATTCTTAACTCAGGCAAAAAGAAAACAAATGAACCTAACCAAATGAACCAGAAATAAGCTCAACCTTTTCCTGGGTTCTTTGGTGTTTCTTAAATACACATCTGGTGTTTTCAGAACGTTATTATCTTCATAACCTGTGATTAGAACTTGATATTTTATGTGCCAATAGTAAGACTGAAATGGAAGACATACAGATTAAAGTAACAGAGACCCACACTGCTCTGTGGGTGGATTTCGCCGGACCACCTGAGCCTCCGGGCCCTCCCCTTCTGTGTCTGCACCTGGCCTGCCTTACCTCGTCCTGAACTCCCTCTCTCCCACCCATTCCGCTGTTGACTTTATCACACCCTGTGATTTATGATAAGGAGCAGAGATTCACATGAAGACTTTGAGGCTATTGCTTAGAAGTTAGAGACCCTGAAAGCTGCCGGGGTGGAAGGAAGCAAAGAAGGGGTAGAAGACAAAGAGAATCCAATGCTTGAGTGTTAAGACTAAGTGCAGATGTGTTTGGAAGTGTACTATAATCTATGAAACGTATAAAAACGTAAGGTATTGCTTTACTATCTATTGCAAATCCCTACCAAATGATACTTCAGTGCCATCTGATAGACAAACATGGAAGAACTCAAAAGCACATCAAATTTCCAATACATTATAAAGAAAGTGAGATACAGAAGTGCTGATGCATAGGGGCACATGTACCCCAGTGTTCATAGCAGCACTTTCTACAATAGCCAAATCATGGAAGAGCCTAAATGTCCATCACCTGATGAGTGGATCAAGAAGATGTGGTATATATACACAATGGAGTACTACATGGCAATGAGAAAGAATAAAATATGGCCATTTGTAGCAACATGGATGGACTTCGAGGGTGTCATGCTAAGCGAAATGAGTCAGGCAGAGAAGGACAGCCACCATATGCTTTCACTCATAGGTCTAACAGGAGAAACCTAACAGAGGACCATGGGGGAGGGGAAGGGGGGAAATAGTTGGGGAGAGGGAGGGAGGCAAATCATGAGAGACTCTTGAATACTGAGAACAAACTGAGGGCTGAAGGGGAAGGGGGAAGCGGGGTGATGGGCATGGAGGGGGTCACTTGTGGGGATGAGCACTGGGTGTTCTATGGAAACCAACTTAACAATAAACTATAAATAAAAAAATAAATAAATAAATAAATAAAAAAGAAAGTAAATGCAGAGAAATTACACCCCTTTTGGCCACTTCCAAGCTCTAAGGACGGGAGAGTGATGTCGTAGCCCTGGGGTAGGGTGAGCCAGGCCACAGCTACCTTGCTCCGGAGCGAATCACAAGTTCCCCACACGGCAAACACCCACCTTGGGTGTTTCTGGTGGCCTCACGGCAGGTTTGTTTTCTACAGTGTAAGTATGGCCACACCCAGCTAGCGAGACAGAAGGAGCCTCCCTTCTGGGTGCAGCAGAAGGGGGAGAGGTGATTTCTTCTTCCTAAGGGAGCCCCATGACCGTGGGAGACCAGCGTGGGGAGCTGCAGGTGCGAGAGCAACCAGGGTGGCGGCAGGAGACCGGGGACCACGGTGACAGTGGAGGTCCAGGTCCTGCCAGCCCTGCTGGGGACAGCTGGCAACTGTGCACTTTATTTCCCTTTGCTAAAGGTAGAGGGGTCGACCAGATGGCCCACTCACTAGGGAGGAAGGAAGTGAATTCAATTATTTTTCTCACAATAGTCCGTCTTTGAGCCAATCAATCTCCTCTTCACCCAGGCAGCTTTTAGAAGTCTATTAAGACGAGAAGATGGTTTCCAGCTCCCAAAACGGAAAAAGGCGTTCTCTGGGATGTAACTGGGTCCCAGTTTAGGTAATTGATGGTTTAAAACATTTCCAGAGGAGACACACGAAGCAGCAGCTAATTGGGCTTCACAGGGTCAGCTGGAATCAAAGATGTCAGCCAGGGTCTGCGGGGGCAGAACCGAGGTCCCCATCCGGCCAAGTGCCCTGGATACTGCGCAGGGACCGCCTTCCGCTCCCTGAGACCCTCCCCTCCTCCAGGACTTCTGTGCGGGGCTCCGAAGTCCCCGGGATGCCTGTGCAAGAGGTGGATGCGAGCTGTAGCCACAGGGCATTGATTGATGCTGACTCCCTGTCAATGACCCTGCCCTTGACTGCAGGACTGGGGCAGGCTGAGTAGCCATTTCAGAAAGACGGGAGCAGCCAAGTCTGCGGGGGGTGAGGGGGGCGGCGCTGGTGGTGACAGATGGAATCTCACCCTTCAAAAACTACTGATTTCACTAATTAGATACTGAGTCTGGTTGACAGGCCCCACTGCTGAGGACGGGCAGTTAATTAAAAATCACCATTATCTTAGGAGAAAGGAGATGGTGTTCCCCAATTCTGTCCACACTCCCCGTGCCTTTCACACCTCTCCTCCTCCTCATGCCGCTCTGGTCTCTGGGCTCTCCACCGACCTGTCTGTATTTGCCTTGTGGGCTGATCTGGAATCCGCTCTCTTCTTCTCCTATGAATTTGGAAGCCCCTGAGGTTGACTATTCTACTAAAGTGACTCTGCGTGACTGCCTGAGGGCACAGCACTTTGAAAGCCTGTCCGCCTGTCATGAAGGTAGCTGTCAGCCCTGAACCTACAGTTCAGCACAACTGTGCGTTCAGGAGCGAGCGCTGCTCCATCAGCCCTTCTGGGAAATCAAAACAAAACGAAGCAGGCAAATTATTGACTGTAATTATATATCTCTGGAAATTTCCTCATTATTTTTTTTTTTTTACTTTAAATTCCACACCAGGGCTCCCATTATTTTAGGCTTTTCAGTTTAATTGACTGTGTGTAACAGCTTCTTTATGAAATTAACTCGAAATGTAAGTTATTCGTATCTTCGGAGCTCGGTCCACCTCGGATCTATTTTGATATAACGTTTTAAAGGTGTCATGTTGCATAAATCACCCAAAGCAAAGGTGCTGCGACCCGATCCGAGTCAGAAGAGACCCCCCACGATGTCGTGCCCAAGAGAAGTCCCTCTCAGTGGGAATACTGGATGTGAGCTGCGGGATTTAAAATTAAACATCTGTATCTTTCCATGCTGCTGCAAGGGACAACATCTTAGGATCTTCCTCAGGTAACGGCCGACTTTGCAGAGACTCCTTGAAACCCACAGGCAGTTTTGAGACCGATTTTCCTACACTGGACAGCATCTGGCCAAGCTCAACTTCCCAATGTCAAAAATCCCCTCAGGCTCTCAATAAATAGTAAGTATCCAGCATGCGTCACAGGCCATAACTACCAGCAATTTATGGGCGGCAACAAAATAATTTGAGCTGTTTTTCCAAAAGGGCTCGCTGCCCTGTTACAGTGTTTCAACCCAGCACACAAGCCTTTTGAAAAGTGCCCCTCGTCGAAGTGGTCTCCACTGCCCGCCTCCTCCACCCTGGGGGCCAGAGCCACGTTTCTACACTGCGGGCCCGCCCCTCTCCTCCTCCGCCACAGGGGTGGCCCGGCCGGGGTCAGAGGTCCACTCCAGGCTTGCAGGTGGGGGACCCCACTCTTCCCATTTATTCTCAGTGGCTGCCATGAAACGAGAACAGAGGAGCTCAGGGGAAGCACCTGTTTCCACGTGCCATATGGATGCGGAAGGAGACAGAGTAGGTTTACACATGAGAAGCAGGAATGGGAGAGACAGAGACACATAAGGAGGGGTCCTTCCTGGCTTTCTATTTCTTTTTTTAAATGTTGATTTATTTTATTTTCACTTTATTTTAATTTTTTTAATTTTTTTTATTTAATTTTGAGAGACAGAGAGAGACCGCATGAGCAGGGGAGGGTCAGTGAGAGGGAGACACAATCTGAAGCAGCTCCTGGCTCCGAGCTGTTAGCACAGAGCCCGACGCGGGGCTCGAACCAGAGAACCATCATGACCTGAGCTGAAGTCGGATGCTTAGCCTACTGAGCCACCCAGGCACCCCTGGTTTTCCATTACTTGACTTAATTTTCCTCCTGAGGCCTGAATGAATTTTCTCCTTAGATTTAATAAGAGATTCCTGGTTCTTTAGGAGATATTTTATCTCCTGTTTTACGTAAACTGCTTTCAGTGCTGCTCTAAAACTTGGGAACAAAGAGCCGAACGCTGGCCATGTGGAGATACCCAGCCCGGTGGGCAGGCTCTTGCCAGTGGCCGTTTCCAAGAAGGCATGCGTGCTCACTGATGGAGTCCCACACTCCAGGCTCCAGGTTTTGCGGCATATTCTGGCCAAACCTGCACTCAAAACCCAGGTGAAGGCAAAGATTGTAACTACTCACTTGGTTTATAATTTCAAAATAATGAGTTTGCTAATTTGACACGTAGCTTTACTTGAAAAGCTCAGTTTTTCCACCACTATGGTTATCTTTCCGAAAACCCTGAGTGAAATGTAGCAATGACCTTGGCGATCCTCAAGCATCTACGCCCGTCACCATGTATCAGCAGTGGAGTGGGGCCCCTCGGTGACAGGACGGGGCTAGTGCGAGAAGCCAGAGCCAAAGGGAGCCAAGACAGTGGGCACCACACCATGTCCATGAGAGTCTTGAAGAGGATGGGGTCTTTGTAAGGTAGTCACTATTTTAGGTATCAAATTATTCAGAGAGAAAGCTCTAGTATTTTTTAAGGTTTTTTTTAATTTTTATTTTTTAAATTTTTTAACATTTTTTATTTTTTAATGCTTTTATTTATTTTTGAGAGAGAGAGGAAGAGAAAGAGAGAGAATGGAGGATGGGCAGAGAGAGAGAGAGAGAGAGAGAGGGACACAGAATCTGAAGCAGGCTCCAGGCTCCAAGCTGGCAGCACAGAGCCCAGTGCGGAGCCTGAACCCATAGACTCTACATGAGAACATGAACTGAGCTGGAATTGGGTGCTCAGCCGACCGAGACACCCAGGGGCCCCTACGGGTTTTTTCTTTTTCTTTTTTTTTTTTCCATAATATTTTATTGTCAAATTGTTTTCCATACAACACCCAGTGCTCTTCCCCTCAAGTGCCCTCCACCATCACCACCACCTGTCTTCCCCCC
>NC_043701.1:3137231-3243095 GCF_006229205.1 Suricata suricatta
AAGTGTCTGTTCATATCTTCTGCCCATTTCTTCACTGGATTATTTGTTTTGTGATTGTGAAGTTTGGTGAGTTCCTTGTACATTTTCGATATTAGCCCTTTATCTGATATGTCATTTGCAACTATCTTTTCCCATTCTGTCAGTTGCCTATTAGTTTTCTTGATTGTTTCCTTTGCCTTGCAGAAGCTTTTTATCTTGAAGAAGTCCCAAAGGTTCAGTTTTGCTTTAATTTCCCTTGCCTTTGAGGATGTGTCAAGTAGGAGATTGCTGCGGTGGAGGTCTAGGAGGTTGCTTCCTGCTTTCTCCTCGAGCGTTTTGATGGTTTCCTGTCTCACATTCAGGTCCTTCAGCCATTTTGATCTTATTTTTGTGTACGGTGTAAGACACTGGTCTAGTTTCGTTCTTCTATGGGTTTTTTCTTAAGCTGACTTCTTTATTTTGAGTGAGAGAGAACAAGCAGGGGAGGGGCAGGGAGGGAGAGACAGAATCCCAAGCAGGCTCCATATCATCAGAGTCCAGTGTGGGGTTGGAACTCACAAACCTTAAGATCATGACCTGAACTGAGATCAAGAGTCAGGTGCTAAGGGGGTGCCTGGGCGGCTCAGTCGCTTAAGTGTCTGACTCTGGCTCAGGTCATGATCTTGCAGTTTGTGAGTTTGAGCCCTGCATCGGGCCCTGTGCTGACAGCTTGGAGCCTGGAGCTGCTTTGGATTTTACGTCTCCCTCTCTCTGCCCCTCCCCTGCTCATGCTCTGTCTCTCTCTATCTCTCAACAATAAATAAATGTTTAAAACAAAAAAGAGTCAGATGCTTAACTGACTGAGCCACCCGGGCGCCCTGAAGCTCTAATGTTTTTAACTGTGGTCGGCTTGGAAGGGGATATATTCAGTAGATACGTACTTACCAGCAATTTCTAACATCAAAAATGGCCTAATATTGGCATTGTCATATAGTGTGGTCTAACAGAAAGACATACAGCAAGGGAGAAAGTATTAAACACAGAAATGCAACCAATTAGCAATCTTCAATGCGTCTGCAAATTTCAGTCCCTCTGACATGCAACCTACCATACACATGCGTTCTGGAGACGGGGACCCAGACATCTTGCAGGAAGTCTATTTTGCCAACCACGGTGCCACACGCCACAGAGTGGAGCACCATATGGCAATAAAAACATCGATCTGCACACATGCACGGACAACTGAATCTCACAGATGCAATTTTAAGTGAAATGGGTCAGACGAATGAGTTACTTCATTTATATAAAACTGAACACTGGGCAAAACCACACTATCTGCACAGGGTTCACACTTGAGTCTACAAAGACAAGTGAGAGACGAAGGCCCGTACAGTACAGGCTGCCACAGCGCTTAGGGGATGGGGGTGTCGACTGGCAGGGAGGGGCAATGTGCAGGAGCTTCGGAGGTGCCGGCAGTGCCCCCTCTCTCCGCCCAGAGAGGGCTCACAGGGCTGATCCAGGTTTACACGTTATGTAGTTTCTCTGCTGTACTATGTCATGGTGACAAACGTTGACAAAGTCCAGTGCCCAGGAGCCGTGCGTGGCAGTGGGCGCTGGCCAGGAGCGGAGGAAAGGCTACTTGCTTTGCACTCTCTCCACGGGAGGGGGGGTGGCAGCCTACTGAGGCATCACCTGAGATGAGCTCTGTGCCCAGCAGACCAGGGTGCCAGAGAGCATATAGTGACCGGGTGGGTGCCAACTTGATTTGGGACCAAGGGAGAGTCAAGGGCTCTCTGAGGACGTGGGGTTTACTTTCAGATTCGAAGGAGGTGCAGGAAGTAGCCAGGTGAAAGCTGGGAAGGTTTCACATGCAGGTGGCACCATGAGGCGGGCACAGCACCTGGCGCAGAGTCACATGATGCAGCCGGAGGAAGGCAGCCTGCGCCATGCTTACGGACAATGCCGTGTATTTTGTGTTTCATCCAGAATGCGAGACGTCCCTGAAGGATGCTGCAGGCCACCTTTAATAACTTCCAGAAGACGGCAGGCATTAATTTCTCAGTGTGTTTACTGATAGCAGGAAAGGTGCATGGAGAAAGGCCAGGTCTGGTTACTTTGCCCGCTGTGCCTTAAAATGTATCGATTACTGGGACAAGGTGGACTCAAGTGCCCTAAGAGGTAAACTATTCACATAGCAACTATCAAAATTATTGGGAGAAAATAAACTACACAAACCAGAGCTCAGATTCCCCATCCCGCTACTCCAGTCTATTGTCTCAATGTATTTTCTTTCTAATATTTATTCACTGTGAAAAGCTCTGACATAAATTTCTTTTATGTATCATGGACCATTTACTGTAAGAAGAAGGTAGCAACAAATTACAAAATCAATGGTGCATATACCTCAGGATGGTAAAGCAGCTTTCTAATCATTGTATTTTCATATTCAGGAGGACAACACATGACTTGAAGACAGCGAGAACAAGTTTTAAATAACATTTAGCAAGTGACACACGGCCATCGATATCCGTCATGTTGGCCCGTTGGGTGCGCTTCCCCATTTCTGTTTTACTGGCTCATTTCCTCAATCTTCCTTATTAAGGTGGCTCTTGGTTTTTCATAAAGGTGCTAAAAACACAATGAAGATGCTAATTGGCCTAAGAAAGCTGAGAGTGGACCCAAGCAGCAAGTGTTACTCCGTGTGGTCCCTGCCTCACGTAGATGGTGACGAAGCCCCAGTGAGGCCGGCCCTCATTATGGAAATTACTGGAAGGGTTGGCCTTGGTGCCGTCTGTGGGGGTGACTCGTAGGAACACGCAGGGGGTTGGTTCTCTCTCTGCCTCGGTTTCTCTCTCACTGACCCCTACTGCTCTCTCTCATAAGCCGTTATTAGTCCTGGCATCCAGGACTTAAAAGAAACTCTGTCCCTTCAGGAACAGCCATGAGCACAAGGCCACAGCAGACAAGAAGTGTCAGGGTCTACACGAGCGCTGATCAGAAACGCTGGAGAGGTGCAAATGTCCGGCGGAGAGGTCATCATTTCTCTGAAGACTTACTTTGCAGACCAGAAGACAGACGCACTTTGGAAAATGCGAATGCTCCAAGCCAGCGCCCTGCACAGCCCAGGTGAGCGGCTCCCAGTAAAAGGTGGGGGAGAGAAAAGAACGTGAAATGCACGGAGGGGAGGCCTGGAGGTCAGGTACCAGCCGAGTGTGAAGCACCCGGACCCCAAAGGCGCAGGAGGAACCTGCTGGGTGATGCCAATGGACTGGACTCTGGGGGGGGACGACCACGACCAGGTCCCAGGCCCGCAGGCGCCACACTGTGCGCCAAACCGTCCCGCAAGAACAGGGAAAATGGAGGCTGCGGTGGCCCTTTCACAGCAGCTCTCAGATGGCACACTGTCAGCGAAGTCCTACCAGACCCAGTCCTGCGTCTGCACTGGTGCACGCCAGGCTCCTGGCCGTCGCACGCATCAGGAATGTGGCAGGTGGGTTCAGATCCTAAACAAAATTCGGGTCACTGTTTTCCTGATCAGTCCAGTTCAAATTATTACTTCACGACCAATGTCTCTATATATGGCAGTTAGGAAACACTTAAGGGCACCTTTGTGGCTGTGACAGGTAAAACTTATTTTAAAAAAAAGAGAGCCGGCAAGATGGCGGAGAAGTAGGGAATGTAAATCCTCTCTTTAAAAGCCACAACTTTCTGATCTCCAGGAGCAGCGGTGTGTGCACTGACCCCTGATTGATATCAGCCCCACGGATGACTGTGAGTGAGACAGGGGCCGAAGACTGACGGAGGGGGCACGATGGTGTAGAGAGACGGGCACCCTCCTACACTGCTGGTGGGAATGTAAACTGGTGCAGCCGCTCTGGAAAACAGTGTGGAGGTTCCTCAAAAAACTATCAGTAGAACTCCCCTGTGACCCAGCAATAGCACTGCTAGGGATTTACCCAAGGGATACAGAAGGGCTGATGCATAGGGGCACATGCACCCCAATGTTCATAGCAGCACTGTCAACAATAGCCAAAACATGGAAGGAGCCTAAATGTCCATCACCTGATGAGTGGATCAAGAAGATGTGGTATATATACACAATGGAGTACTACATGGCAATGAGGAAGAATGAAATCTGGCCATTTGTAGGAAAGTGGATGGACCTCGAGGGTGTCATGCTAAGCAAAATAAGTCAGGCAGAGAAGGACAGGTACCATATGTTTGCACTCATAGGTCTAACAGGAGAACAGGAGAGACCTAATGGAGGACCAGGGGGAGGGGAAGAGGGAAAGAGAGTTGGGGAGAGAGAGGGACACAAATCGTGAGAGACTGTTGAATACTGAAAACAAACTGAGGACTGAAGGGGGGGGGAAAGGGGGTGATGGTCATGGAGGGGGCACTTGTGGGGAAGAGCTCTGGGTGTTTAACCATGTCGAATAGACCGAGGAGACCCCGCAACATGCGTTTTAACCCTGCACATGTTAACATGAAAGGAGAACCGGAAATAGTTGTTTGACATTGTGTGACAGACAGAGGATGACAGCTGTGACATGGTGAATGTTGTTGGAAAGCTGGCCTATGAAGGGACACCGAGGCCCTTAGTCGGCTTATCGAGGAAAACGGCCCCGGCCACGAGCTCCGGATACAGTCACCCAAAGGTTTTCAGACCAAGGAAATACTCATTATCTAGTCTCTAGGACGCAAGGAGAAAAGAGGCTGGTAGGATGCTATGGAACTGGGTCAGAACCCCTGGGCGCATGTGAAAATGCAGATTCCCGGGTCTCCTGAAGCCTTCGGAGCAAAGGCCTCTAGGGGTACCTGCCTCATCTCCATGAGGCCACCCCTCTTCTCTGCAACGCTTTGTGCCTCGTCATCCCGTCCCCTTCTCTGCCCGACTCTGCGTCCCTGGATGCCCACAGACCGCATCCTCCAGACATCCTCGCCGGGGACCTCAGGGTGGCCGACGGGAGGCCCATGGAGATGGAGGAAAGGTGCCCAGGGGCTCCTTCGTGGGGCTCTCTCTCCTGGCTGTGCCCAGGTTGCCTGGCAGAGCCGGCCGCCCTCCTCCACCAGGGACGACGCCTCCACCCCATCGCCCAGGGTGAACTTTCCGCTCTGTCTTAGTTCAGGGCTCGCTCTGTTTCAGGTTCTTGTTCCCCGGTGCCTCACCTCTGACGGCTCCCATAGCCCTGCCCTCACCTCTGCAAATGTCCTTCCTGACCGTCTCTGGAACTCCCTCCCCCCCTATCACTGCGAGTTGGACTAGTTTCCTGCCATGTCCCTGCCTGAGAGAGCGTCCAGGACGTTTGCTACACTTGCAGTGAGATGATGCATTTACTGACCGTGTCACCCAGGTGGTCCTTAGTAGAGACTGTCCCTTTCCCAATGAAAGAGCAAGGTCCTCCCGGGAACCCTGTTCCACAGCGCCACATACAGTCTTTCCTACGGATCCTAAATGAAGAATTGCTTTACTGATTGAGTGAAATGCACTTTTCTTTAATCCCTTTCAAAACACAGCCTGGAAGTCTTGCTGACACCACAGCGGTCTTGCACAGGGGAATGAACAGTACCTGTGACCCTCAACACCCCCGTCACACGTGCGAAGTGTCTCACGTCTGTCAGGGGGTCTGCGCTCATCGCTGCAAGTACTCAGTGACAACCTCGACAGCTGGTCGCTGCGTTGTTCAAGATTCCTGAGAGACGTTCTATTCTCCTGACTGGCACGTCCCTCGAGCAGATGGGAAACATGAACTGTTTTTCAGATCGTTGCTGCTCACTGAGGAGGTTTTAAGGAAAGCTGATCTTCCGGCTCAGATTGGAACGTTAGGAGGCGCCAATGGTTTCTCCCTATGAAAAACATCAGTTGGCTTGTCCACGTGTGGCGCTATCCCAACCACAAACCTACAGTCTCCACAACACTTTACAACGGCATGAAAACTAAGGGTTTGTGATGGCAGTTTTTCAAATGCAAAACTCTACTGTGGTGTAGTAGAGAATGATTTGGAAACACGCCCAAGGGAAATTCTGGCTTTCATGCTCACGCGTCAGTGCCAAAAGTCTGCTCCTTGACTCTCTTCCCTCACCCTCGGTGTTCATGCACGTTTGGTAAGAAGCACCTCGTGCCCGTGAACTTCTCTCTCCCTCGTCAGAAAGAACTTGCCTGACCGAGTGATTCCATTACCAAGCAGAGAACTCACTGTATCTTATGCCCACTCTTGTGTCTTACATGCTGTAGCAAAACCAAGTTCAAAACCAAGCTCGGTGTACAGAAGCACTACAATCGGCTAGCATCCACTGGTAAATAAAGAAATAAGAACAAGACTCAAGCGGATTGTCAAATCCGCTGCTGCAGTGGAAAGGCTGTTCCTCTAAAATTGGACGAAGGGTGTGAATAAGAGCGCTTTCCTGATGGAAAAGAACATGACTGTTTTCTTCTCAAAGCCCAGGGGCTGATGTTAAGGAAGGAGAGTATCTCATAAAAACTACCTTATCATCCCAACACTAGTCCCTTCCCCCCAAAAATGTTGAGGGATTCATCAGGCCAGTTACTCAGAGCCGTAATGTCTGTACTGATAGACAGTGGTCGTGGCCAAGTGGTGGCATCAACATTCACTACCAGGAAGCACAGACACCGTGTTCTTGTAAAACCACAGCATCCCATAGGCAACTTTCAAGGGAAACATCCAATGACACTGTTGGAAAAAACCAGCCAACTCAGTGCATGGAATTCACCAGAACCTAATTACTTAAAAGTAGACTTATGAAATAGCACTGCACATTAGCCTGAAGAGATAAGCTACTTTGACTATTATTTCAGTGATTCACTTCTTTGAATTACTGGGACAACAGGAACTACTATACGTAGACACTTGCCTTTTACTATCCCCGTTTTTCCTTCCCAGGGAAGTGGAGGGGGTGGTGGAGAGGCCAAGTGTCTGTCCTGGATGAGATCCAGTTTCTGGTTGGGACTGAGATCGGGAAGCAGGAGGGGAAGGGAGTAGCCTGCAAATGCAGAGCACGGGGCTAAGGGGGATTGGAGCCTGTCCTGGACCATTGGGCAGACTCTGGGAGAAATGGAGGGTCCTAAGCACCAATTGCAAGGAACTGAATCTAAAAAGAAGGAAGAAAAACAGATGTTATATGCTGATGTTCTGTGCGGACCACAGAAACATCTGAGAACGCTGGAACTAGTGGCACTGAGGAGTTGCCGAGTGACCTCTGCAGGGCGGGGCTCCACCCCGGGGGCCCCAGAGAGGGCAGGAGGGGGGCTGGGGGGCCCCAGCTTGTCGCAGAAGCCCCAAGTGGAGGGCAGGCCCCTCCTTCCCCCATGCCCTGCTGCATCTGTACATCTCTGTAGGGTGCCCGCAGGCATTTCCTACCTGACGTCCCATGGCCGTAGCAGCGTCCTTGGGAGCTGCTCCCAGAGCACCATGCTTTCCTGGGAATGGGTCTGCACCCCTGCAAACCTCGGCAACCTTTCTCATCTCCACGTGGTCAAACCCACCTCCTCTTCACAGACCTGCCTGCCCTCTACCCCTGCCCCCTCCATCCTCATTCCTGGACTAAGCCACTCTTTCTTTCCTGTTACTTCTCATAGGTTTGTTGTTTTTTTTTAATTAAATAGTGTACTCATAGGGTTTTAACGGCACTTCCTCTTGAGACGTGTCTCCTTGTGTCAAAATGTGGTGGTTCGTCTCCTCCCAAATGCTGAGAGCACACACCTTGGGGACAGGACCTCATGAGAACCCATCATCGTAGGACCAGAGCCCTTGGCGTTTTCATGTGCTTGACACTCAATACTTGTTCCCTGAATGAAAAGATTTAACTCCATCTTTTGCCACTTAAGCGACTGTGTTAGTCTATTTGGGGTGCTATGATAAAGTATCATAGACTGGGGGCTTGCCCAACAGAAAACTGTTGTTTGATATTTGATATCAACACCCAAAAAACAAATAATCCAGTGAAGAAATGGACAGAAGACATGAATAGACACTTTTCCAAAGAAGACATCCAGACACATGAACAGATGCTTCACATCATTTATCATCAGATAAATACAAATCAAAACCACAATAAGATCCCACCTCATACCTGTCATAGTGGCTAAAATGAACAGCTCAGGAAACAACAGAATTTTATGTTCAGAATACATAAAAATTTAGGCTGAGTTTTCTAATTCTAGAGGCCAACGGTGGCAGCTGATTTCTGACCTCAAAGTTTCTTTTCAATAATATTCTAGGTATTTGTGAAATTCTATGAAGAATTCATACTTTCCCATTTTCAACAAAAATCTCTCAATGGAAGTTATGCTGAGTTCTCCACCACCTCTGTCATTTGCCAAATCACTCATTCAGATGTTGCAACAGAATTATACATTTATCGAGGTTTCTTTTAAGTGAGTTTACTTGGCTGTAGTATTTTTTTTAACTTCTTTTAATGTTTTATTTATTTTTCAGAGAGAGAGAGGAGACAGAGACAGAGTATGAGTCAAAGAGGGGCAAAGAAAGAGGAGGAGACACAGAATTGGAAGCAGCCTCCAGGCTCTGAGCTGTCAGCACAGAGCCTGATGCAGGGCTTGAACTCATGAACTACGAGATCATGACCTGAGCCAAAGTCGGATGCTCAACCTACTGAACCACCCAAGCGCTCCTACTTGGCTGTAGTATTAATATGATACAAAATGCTCATAGTTTAGATTAAAAGATACAACAACTGATTAAGAGCTTCCATACCACTCACACCTAAGGTCTGCTTTATAAAGATTCTACTCGTTTGATCTTGGGCAATGCAAATCAACTCTTCAGAAAGCCACCCCTGGTTATCCTGTTTATTCCAACATCTGGTGTTGAGTCTGTTATTCAAGGTTCCACAGTGGCCACAGATGGACAAGCGGCTTCCTTCCCCGGACAGCTTGCATTCGAAGACATAAGACACACATGTAAGAATCACCCAGAAGAAACAAAGGACGAGTTAGCACTGATGTGAATGTGAGCTCAAGAGGAGAGTAGGTTTTACTTCACTTCTGTTATTGATGAAAACCAATGTGTAATGACCAAATGAAAATAGGCAGATGTTTATAATACTTTTGCTAAGACGCATGTGCAATACGAGGTTAGCATGAGCCACGTGCTCCAACCAAGGTCAGCCTCTGTGGAAGGCGGAAGCTGTTTTCAAATCGCTGGACCTTGGAATACAATATTCTTCAGCTCTTGAAAGGGGCTTATTTCTAAGAAGGAGAGACAGAGAGAGAGAGAACGGATGAATGAGCCCCACAGAATAAAGAGGGCACATCCATCAATATCTCAACGATACATAAAACCGAAAAGATAATGCTTAAATTTATCACCCAAAACCACTGTCAAAAGCATGTGAAGTTCACTTAATCTTCAGCCCTTTCAAAACCATTTTGAAAATAAAACAGCACAGAACGCACTTGTCTTTCACTTGAGAACATTAATGATAAAGATAGCAATGCACGTGTCCATGTCAACACCGCCCAGGCAAGGAAGACAGGTAGGGGGAAAATGAAATGAAAATGAGGTCACAAAATAAAAATTTTTACAATATGAGTAATGACTTTCACTGTTGTTTGTATGTGCATAGAGACCTTTACCAAAATAGTTTTTGATTAAAATAAACCTAGTGTTGAACCATGAATAGAGAGCGTCACTAGAGGAAGTGGTAATTTTTCGGTCAATTACTCACATCCTGCTCTCCTAACAAACAAATTCAACTCCTCGTACAGGTGACGATTCTCTTGGAATTTCGTGTCCATTGATGATCTATTCACACAAACATTTTTTTGAGTGTTTATGGCTCCATTTTTCCTTTTTAAAAATCTTAAGTTCATTTATTTATTTTGAGACAGAGAGAGGGAGAGGGAGAGAGCACAAGTATGGGGGAGGAGGATTTATTTTGAGACAAGAGGATCCAAAGTGGGCTCTGCACTGACAGCAGAGAGCCTGACACAGGGCTCCAATTCCCGAACCATGAGATCATGACCTGAGCTGAGTTCTGACGCTTAACCTGAGCCACCCAGGTCCCCCTATGACACCATTTTGCAAATAACCCACTTAGCTGATGTTTTTCCAATATTGTCTCTCAATCATTTCAC
Organism: Suricata suricatta; assembly: GCF_006229205.1. Classification (NCBI taxonomy): domain Eukaryota; kingdom Metazoa; phylum Chordata; class Mammalia; order Carnivora; family Herpestidae; genus Suricata; species Suricata suricatta. The sequence continues at coordinate 3,147,304 of NC_043701.1, forward strand.
GTGTCTCTCCAACACTTCTTCCCGTGACCAAGGAGCCAGAGCAGTATGACCTTGACCCTACTGTGTGCCTGTGGACCAAGACAGTGTAGGCTGTGCAGGGACCATGTGCCGCACAAACCTGCCAACCACGGGTCCTGATCATAACCTTCCAAAAGCGCTGAGGCCTGCCCCCATCAGAGGCAGCACGGCCAGCACAGAATGAGACTAACACAGGATTTTCACCATTTCTGTCTCTACCACAGAACTGTGCTCTCCTCTGAAGTCACACCATGTCATTGCTGACACCAGATTCCCACAAAATTGTATTTAGTAAGTTCTCGTCCAACTTAAGCACTGAAAGTGTTTAGTGTAAAAGTTATTTTTTGAATATAGACCCCGGTAGTCCCACAACGAACTGGTCGATTTCCTCCCCCTCCCCCATACTATAATAAACAACAGAAGATGCTGCGCTTCTGGCTCAGATATTCTCTCATTGGCCGGCTCTGTGCTGGATGAAGCGCTGACGGAAGAGGGTCTGTCCAGTGACTGTCCTGCAAAGATGACATGGGGAATGGAACTAGCTGGATCCATCCAGAATTTCAGGTCTCTGCCATAGCTTGGGGGCTGAGTCCAATCCTAAAATAGCATCTAAGTTTTCTGTAGCGAAATCCCATCCATTGTTCGGGTCTGTAACCCTTGAACATACTGTCCATCAGTGTTTCAAACAAATCTAGGGATTGAGGAGGAGGAAGGGGTTGCAGCCACCTGAGCTCCCGCACTCCTGGAAACGTCCACGGCCGGCAAGCCCCCATCAGGACAAGGCTAACGTGTCCCCAGACTGTGACAGATGTGCCATAGGCCCAAGCAGGGCAGTGGTCGGAGCTGGGTGGTTGAGCCCCTGAAGGGAAACATGCTCAGGCTTTCCTGAGTTCGGGAGACACAAAGCCTAAATGTTTATGTGTCGATATTGACTCCTTTTACCAGTTCAAATCTACTTGAGAAGTTTCCAATTTCCGGTCAGTGTTATTCCCAAGGGGTTTCGTATGCAAAATAAGAACACTTTTCAGTTCATTTCTGGAAGGTACCCAACATGTACCACTGCATTCTGTTAAAATCCATACCTGGTCCTTTGGTAAGACCACAGGTCAGGTCAGCCCTCGGACAGCACGATGACTGGTCTGAGGCAGGGAGCGGGTTTGAGTGAGTGAGTCTGGTCAGCTGCTTAAGGAAAGAATAAGTCGTTCATCTGACTTTAGCTGGGAGTCATCTATACTTAATCACACGATACAGAAATAATTAACTTTAAATGTGCATAAAACTTTACGGGCATCCAAGATAATAACAGATCGAGGAGAACACAATAGCCATGACCAATCAAATTACCCCTGGGGACCTTCACCTCACCCAGAGGGAGCCCTTGGAGGACTCTCACAGGGACGGTGCAGACGGCCTAACCCTTACTTTACAAATGAGGAGACTGACCGAAAAAACATTCTTCCAAGTGTCAGTAGATTTGCTTAACGTCACACCGTTGTCAAGTGGCAGGTACTGGATGCAGAATCTATCCTAATTCCTGGGCTGGTTCTCTGTACGCTGACAAGCAGTCTACTATCCCTTATCATGATTCTAAAGCAGCGCTTGGTGCGAGATGGGTCCCTCCACAGGCTGTCACAGAACTGGACTAGATGAAAACTACCTCATTGTAATTCACATCTTCCCTGACGGTAGGCAGACCCCTCGTCCCCCAGCGATGTGCGCATCCTCCTTCCCGGAACTTGTGGACACGCCACCTTACCGGGCACAGAGGCAGTGGGGCAACAGGTGCCACTAATGTTTCTAATCAAAGGACCTTGAAACAGGAAGGGTGACCCAGACTGCGCTCTCCTGGTGGGCCCAATGTAATCCTAGGGCCCGTAAATGTGAGAGGAGGGGGGTTGGAGAGTTGGTGTCAGTGACAGGCTCAATGGCCACTGCCGGATTTGATGATGCAAAGGCCACCAGCCAAGGAAGGAAAGTGCCCCCAGAAGCTAGAAAAGGTAAGAAAACAGATTCTTCCCTGGGGCCTCTAGAAGGAGCATGGCCCTGCAAACACAACGATTTTGAGCCAAGTGAGACACATTTCAGATTTTTGAGTTTCAGAATGTAAGATAGTCAATGTGTATTATTTTGAGCCATTAAATTTGTGGTAATTTGTTACAGGAGCAATAGGAAACTAATGCAGCCCCTAGGGATTTTCTTTGGACAACCTCCCCTTTCATCGGCCACGACCCTAACCCAGAAAACAGATCTGTGTGAGTTGAGACAAATATCGTGTCTTTAATGTGGGAGAAGTGTCTAGGCTGATGGCGCATGCTCACGGGGTCTTTCCAGCGCACTGCAAAGCGGAAGACCATAGGAGGGGACAGCATTAGTTTTACAGTCTGGTTGGAAGAGGTCTGACACTTTTACATGTGTCCACACTGGTGGGAAATGTGGTGATCATCTTCTGTCCATATAAGACACACACACACACACACTGAAAACAAAAGACCATAAAATCAGCTCTGCAACGAGTCCATGGCAATCAAGGACCAGAGAATTCTCTACATTTCTTTGACCCTATTATTTCTTGGATGCAACCTTTTTTTTAAAAAGTTTGTTTATTTTTGAGAGCACAAGTGGGGGAGGGACAGAGAGAGAGGGGGACAGAGGATTCAAATCAGGCTCTGCCCTGACAACAGCAAGCCCAATATGGGGCTCGAACTCATGAACTGTGAGATCATGGCCTGAGCTGATCCAGGTGCCCCTCCAGGATGTAACTCTTATTTTTCCTACCACTGAAGGTATTTGTGTGACCTTTGGAAACATTTCATCAGCACCTTTGAATAACCTATTTTGCTTCCTGGATTTTTGAATAGAAAAGAAACTCACACTCAATAGTTCTTTCATCCTTGGCTTTTAAACAACATAATCAAAAGCCTCAGCCATGCTGCAAAATACAACTAATTTGTAAAGGAGATGAAGGGAGGCATCTCACAATTTCCCATCTCATTAATCATCACCAAGATGCACGTTACCAGTAAAAGTGTTCTTTGACAACAGTTTCATTGTATTCATATTTTTCTATATTCTTTATTTAGGTATTCAAGTCCCTAAATGCTTTCCTAATAAGAAAATAGCAGGTGCCAAAGACCTCTTGACCAAACTCCAGCCTGGCCTCTCTCAGCTTCTTCTCTGCTAGGTGTCAACCTTGCCCCCCAGAATACTTGAACAAATGCTAACACACCTGTTAGCAACACCTGTGGACGGAGCCTCTGTCCCCAGTGTCTGTGGGAGGCAGGACCTGAACGTGGACAGCTTCCAGCTAGCAGATACAACTGGCCTAATGGCACTTGCACTGACCAACCCTGTGTGATTTTCCTCGCTTTCCTGTCTTTACCGATGCCCAGCTCACCCCCCTCCCCACTTCCTCTTCTCCCATCATGATGCCCAATCACCCCTGCCCGGATCCAAGCTGAGTGCAGTTCACACTGGCCTCGCTTCCCTACTGCAGTAGTTATCACCGATTAAACCCTGCCTTTACCACTCTTACTGGAGTCTGGCTTTGCTTATCTTTGGCATGAGTCTGTGGAGTGCATGCATTTTCTAAGATCACACTAATGACAACTATGCAATCTTAGCAGGTGATCTTTCAACGGGCTGAGGATCAGCAGCAGGTAGTGCCTCCTCCTGAGGTGCTGGGCTTAGAGAAGCTAAAGGTCTCCTCGTCATCAAAACCAAGGCACACGGAGGTCTCGGATGAGATTGTCAAGTGGCAGCTCCTCACAGCAAGCCCGTCGGGGAGCTGTGCTCCAGACCCGTCCTCTTTGGCTGTCACTATCTTGCCAACACTCTAGTCTTGCTGCTTCTGTGCCCCTGAGGCTACCAATCCTAACTCAGCCAGAGCCCACCCCCCCACATCGACCCCCTGGCCATCTCCCTGCCACCTCCCAAGCCCCTTCCATCCCGGGCATCAACTCCACGATCCAGTCCATCCATCCAGAATGCGCTGATCATGTTCAGACCTGGCACTGATGAGTGAAAATTTATATCCTGAAGATAATCATTACCTTTACTACCTAATCCCATTAACCTCACTGGTGGAACAGACAAACCTCTCAGATCAACACAGGCAGTTATTTCTTTTGCCTGTAGGAAAGCATCTCAAAGCAAACAGAATATTCTAGATCCTGCCCCACCCCTACCCTGCACCCCCATGCCATGTACTTTCACAGGCACCTGCTGGTCTGGTTTGCCACACATCCTCCTTTTCTCCTTAGGATCCACGGCACCCTCCCCCTGCCTGTCTCCGCCCGCCTCCAAAGGCTGACCTCAATGACCAGCCTCGATCTCATTTCCTCGTTCTCCCGGTTTTCATTGGGTTTGGCCAGTGGGAGGCTCACCCGGAGACCAGAGAGTCAGGGAGGGAAGCCAGGGTGTTAATTCCTGGCTACAGGCGCTAGTTCCCCTGCCTCTATTCTAGCCCCAGAAAGCTCCACCATTTTCTACTATAGCTTTCTCCTAGCCCTGTGCATTCTTAAATTGTCACTTCATTACAGCTCTTCAAACACCCATTTAAAATGTGCCATCCATTTCCTGGGGGCTCTGACTGATACAGCCAGTTATTTCAAACATTAAACAAATATTTCCCGAGTGCCCGCTACGTGCGGGGCACTGGGGCCACTGTAATCTGAGTGGCGCACAGCAGTGCTGTAAGTGCAAACTGGATTCACGTCGCTTCTAATGATCTGTTTGACCGAACTGGCTACAATGGCCAACAATCTGTGGCATCCTTTGAATTTAACGTATTAGTTAACAGCCCACACAGAACAAAGTTTTGGACCCCCCATGAATAGATGATTTAGTTCTATTCCTTCTCTTCACAGGTCTAGAAACTGCCATTCAAAGATGTGAAGTGACTTGCAGAAAGCCATGTGCTGTAGGAGGGTCTGATGGAGACCATGAGCCACAGGGCAGATGCCACCAAGATCAGTCAAGGGCTAGACCCTCGGAGGTCTGCGCTTCCCTAAGCTACACTGAAAATCAGCACTGCACTCACGTCGTGGCATCTGAGGGCAAGGACCACGGAGTTAGCACCTAAAGTCACATCCCTAGCGACTGGGAGAACCCGACTTCAAATCTGGGTTTGTGTAGCTGCAGAGCCAGCAAACCTTTACACCCACGGTGCCCCAGAATTCCAGGGCTGTCCCTCCTCAGCAGGATGGCATCTGCTCAGTGTCCTTCTTCAGCTGTTGGCTCCTGTCACTTCCAGGAGAAGGAAACAGACGGCAGAATTGGGTGTGTGTGTGTGTGTGTGTGTGGTAGGTCACTGGGGAGGTGTCTACCGCCACCTCTCCCCTCCGCCCTCCATCCCCACCAGCCGAGGCCCTGATCCCGGCACCTGCGCTGGTGGTGTGGCCGGGGAAGCCTTCCCAAAGGGAGTGCAAGTGTATGCAGAGCCTCAGTGGGGAGCAGACTTTGGTCCTGCACTCGCACCACGCGCTCCAAACGAGGGGGACCTCACTGAAGAGTGCATGTCCCCACGTGCTTGGATCACACTGTGGTGAGGACGGCAGTTGGGAAGCCAGCTGCCTTCATGGACAAGAGCTTTGGCCGTGGGAACCTCTCCGGGAGTCTAAGCGGGAGAAGTGATACTAGCCCATCGTCAGGGCATTAGTAACAGCCCGCAGGTGCAGGGTAGAGAGCGCTGAGACCAGGAGCCGCCTCCCGCAGAAGGGGCGGAGGCTGGCCTGGTGTGGACATGACAGTGGGGAGGTGACGTGCAGGCGGAAGACACCGCCCGACGGTCACCCACCGGACAGAGTCCACATGCAGGCAGAGGGCTGGACAGGGGATAAAATGAACGCTGTTGAACTGCGGAGGGTTGAAAGGTGCTGGCGCTGCTGCCTAAAACAGGGAATAAAGAAGGTGAAGTCCGCTTTCTCCTTCTTTGTTTCTGGGAGGGGGTGGGGGGGTGCACACAGAAGTCAGCTGTTCAGGTCAGCGCTCGGGGATGGGTCTTAGGTCAGTGGTTGGAGCCTGAGGGAGTAGTTTGCTCTGGACACAGGTCTTCCCCTGGCAAGCGTTCGGGAATGGCTTCTGGAGGGGTTTATGCTGTTCTGACACCTCCATGGATGGCATGTGGACGGGCAGCAGGTGAGGCCTTCGCCCCGGGTCTACAGAAACAGAATCTGCTTCAGTAACATCCTCTGGTGAGTTCTACATGGACAAATGTTGGGAAAGGATTATAACAAAGACAGAAAAGAATTTGAATTAAGGAAATCTAGGGGTCACTGAGCCAGTCTGGAAGATAACTAGTGGGAGATTATCCCGAAATCTGGTAACTTGGGCAGCTTGGCCTCGCTCCAGTCACATCTGTTAAAGAGGCTGCACATTCTGAGGACATATGTAGAAAACGATCATTTGGATCAGCCCCCAGTGATTTGGACTGCATTGGAACATGACCTGGGTCATAACCGACTTTGTTTTTTATAATGTTTTTAACGTTATTTATTTTGAGAGAGAAACAGAACATGAGCAAGGGAGGGGCAGAGAGAGGAGACACAGAACCCAAAGCAGGCTCCAGGCTCCGAGCTGTCAGCACAGAGCCTGATGCAGGGTTCCAACCACTGAGTGAGATCACGACATGAGCTGAAGTTGGACATTCAACTGGCTGAGCCACCCAGGCGCCCCCATAACTGACCCTTAATCGGTAACTGGAAAGGCACTGGTAAGTGAGCTGACACTGTAAACATGGCTTCAAGGGGCCTGTTTAACCCGCTTGAGAAATGAATTGTTCAAGACATTTTGCACATTGTCTGCACACAAAAAGACAGAGGAGAACCACATACTTCCCAGAGGCTCCATCTGGGAGCATTTCCTGGGGTCCATTCAAGTCACTGTCTGCAAACCAAAGCAGGAAAATGGCATTTCTATCATCCAGTCTGACCGTTATTTATTCAAATTAGTAACTATAAACACAAGCTAACTATGTTGACAGGCTAGAATTTAGCCGCAAAATAACCATGGGGACGTTTCTCTCCAAAGAGTTACAACACTCTCAAATGGAGGCTTTGGGGGCGGGAGAGAGCGACATGTTCCAGGTCAAGCCCATCAATCCACTCTTGGCCTCCCTTCATCCGAAATCACTGTGGTTTTTGGATGCTGTAGAGATGGCAAACTCAATCCAAAAGATAAAAATCTCTAATCGGCAAAATGGCTCAGCGTCTCTAATACTGAAAACGTGGTTCTCTAGCCTTGCCAGGGAAGAGAATGTTCTAGATGACAGAGGGCTGCCCAGTACCACCATTCATGGATTTATAATTCTAAGGGTTCAGGGCACCTGGGTGGCTCAGTCCGTTGAGTGTCCGACTTAGGCTCAGGTCCTGATCTCGTGGTTCCTAAGTTTGAGCCCCGCATTGGGCTCTGTTGTCAGTGGAGAGCCTGCTTCAGATCCTCTGTCCCCTCCCTCTCAAAAATAAACATTTATTAAATAGATATATATCAATCTAACAGTTCGACTTTAGACTGACACCTAACACTAAAATCATACTGTGTTTAATTTAATCTTCTTATACTGATTCAGAAAGGAACCGAGATTGCCCAGGGACTTGAAGCACATTGTGAGTGAGTAGAACCTTAATGTGACATCAGCTTCCCATCGATACGCACGACTGAGATTTCACAACCTGGAGAGTTGACAGAATCAGACTCGTTCCCCAGAAAATCTGGCACAGTTGCAGTACAGGCACTAGTAACACCAGATTTAAAGATGTGTGAGGAATGCAAATTAACCTGAGCCAAAGAAAAATAGTGTCAAAGGTTTTGAATGTATTATACACAGCAGATTCACTTCTTAATTCTGGGTAATGAAGATTAGGAAATCTTTATTAATACCTATCACACGAAGGGTATTCTAAGAGTTAGAACTTTGCCCTTAAGTGATTTACGTACAGTGTAATTCATCTAGAGAGAAATCTACATGCAAGACTGCACCCACTGCCTGATTGGTATGGATGGCATGTACTGGAGGGTTTCAGTTGGTCCAGGGTGGGTCAGGAAGGCGTGTAGAGGAGGTGGGGAGAGGGGGCACGTGGGGTGGCTAGAGTGAGAGCGGCTCTGAGGTGGCCAGCATCCAAGATGGCCCTGGTGACCCACACTTCTTGTTAGTCCCTCTCCTTTGTGTGATCTCCTTCCAAATCCCCTTCTCAATCAGCTCTATGTGTGGCCTGCGGAACATGGTGGCAATGACAGGATGTGACTTCCAAGGCTGATTATAAAGGCCATCGCAGCATGCGCCCTGGCCTTTGGAATCACTCCCTATGGAAGAAGGCAGCCGGAGAACTCTCAAGAAGCCCCGTGGAGAGGAACAGAGGCCTCCAGCCGAGAGCTGGCACTAACCTGCTGGCCGAAGGAATAGGCAGAAGTGGGTTCTCCAGCTTTCAGAGGAGACTGCAGCCCCAGCCAAGGTCAAGGTCAAGTTAGAGCCAAGTAGCCAAGCTACTCCCAAACTCCTGACCCACAGAAACTGAGAGAAAATGAAGGGTTAATGTCATTGTAAACCACCAGACTTAGAAGTGATTACCTTACCATGCAGCAATAGATAGCCAACCCAGGTTCTGAGGAAGGACTGAGTAAGGGGTGGTGAGTACTATTCAGGTTATCTGGAAGAAAGCCTTCATAAAGGGCAGAGAGAGAGAGAGAGAGAGAGAGAGAGAGAGAGAGAGAGAGACGGAAGGCAGCACCAGGGAGTGGGGTTCAGCTTAAAGTGCAGTAATATCAAGACCAGGAATTCTGATTTTATCTCACAGGAAATAGAGAACCAGTAAAGGATTTATAAAGGTGATTAAGTAAAGACAGGCTTTGGGAAGATTGATTCAAACTGCCTATCTTGAAAGGAAGAGTTTCCTTTTTGTTTTTAATTAAATTATACCACATAACGGATACGGGAGGGCAAGTCAAGAGTTGAAAATCCTTTCTTTCTGATAGAAAAGCTCTTGCTTCTATTCTGTCAGGTGCATCTTGAATTCTGTTAGTCTAAGTGGTAGCATTCCTAAGCTATATTCATATTAGCCCTAACTGTCCACTCAAAAAGTCAGAAGCCAATATACGACTGATGGCAAATCAGAGAGCAAAGTTTTAAAATGGTTCCTTGGCAGGGCACCTGGGCAGCTCAGTTGGTTGAGCGTCTGACTCTTGGTCTTGGCTCAGGTTACGATCTCATGGTTCATGGGACTGAGCCCTGCCTTGGGCTCTGTGCTGGCGGTATGGAGATTTTCTCTCTTCCTCCCTCCTCCCCCGGCCCTCTCCTGCTCATGCTCACTCTCTCTCTCTCGAAAATAAATAAATACACCTTCAAAATGAAATAAAATGGTTCCTTGCAAGCTGTGGGATGCTTTCGCACCATGGACTCCCACAGTGTCAGGCAGAAGGTAGCAGAACATTTTCCTCTTAATAAAAATGACAGACACAATGACTTAAAAACATGTACCCCAATGTTCATAGTGGCACTTTCAACAATAAACAAATCATGGAAAGAGCCTCAATGTCCATCAACTGATGAATGGATCAAGAAGATGTGGTGTACATATACAATGGAGGACTACATGGCAATGAGGAAGAATGAAATCTGGCCATTCGTAGCAAAGTGGATGGACCTCGATGGATTCATGCTAAGTGAAATAAGTCAGGCAGAGAAAGACAGATACCTTATGTTTGCACCCATAGGTCTAACAGGAGAAACCTAACAGAGGACCATAGGGAGGGGAAGGGGGAAAGAGAGTTGGGGAGAAAGAGGCACACAAATCATGAGAGACTACTGAATACTGAAAATGAACCGAAGGCTGAAGGGGGAGGGGGAGGGGGAGGAAGAGAGTGGTGGTCATGGAGGGGGGCACTTGGGAGAAGCACTAGGTGTTATATGGAAACCAATTTGACAATAAACTATTATTAAAAATAAAAAATAAAAAAAATTTAATAATGAACAATTTATAAATTGAATGCTTCATTTCTCACTCATATCTTTTTTAAAGTTCTGAACGAGCATAACGCTGAGAGAGAGTGCTTGCAGAGCACCTCTGATTGCGAGAAGGACTTGCATTAATTTTCCTGAGAAAGCAGGCTATTTGTATTTGGTTCACCAGCATGCAGTATTAGTGGAAAAAAAGAGAACTTTGCTTTATACTCATTTTGATTTTGACCTGGTTTTAAATTATTTTAAATTATTGGTTATTGACTTTTTAAAGCAATTACCAGAAGCATTTGGCTCACATAATCTTATTCATACTTCTGAAAGTCCAATGATGAACAATGAAAAAAAATAAACAGAGGAGGGATCACTATTTGAAGCCCTTATTTTAAAACCTTGTGTGTACTGACTACAAAATAAATGTCTAGAACTAAAAATACTTAAAATGTGACCTCAGGTAACTGGATGCAAATAATACCCCTATTTTTCCCTCTAGAAAAATCAAAAGAGCACATAAATAAGCAGCGGTGCCACTGAACGAAAATTACCACAAACCACGGACTATATGCAAGCCTGTTCTTTGTATTTCAGCCTCCGCGTTGGCCACGGGTCACCTTATGATCATAGGGAATCCTGTAAGATGCACCGGGCTCCATGGAACAGACCTGTGATCTCTGAAGAACTGAACAAAAGGCTAGTAGCACAGAGATAGCAGCCACACTGTTTAGGGAAAGGAGTCCCTTGAGGAGAAGCTAGTGTGACTTGGTGTATTTAAGTGGCATGGATTGAGGGGAAAGTTAATGACAGCACAGGTGACTGGCTGGCATGTGGGGAGCTGTTTTTAATTTACAGCGAGGACCGAGCCAGAGCGACATTGCTCCAACTTAACTTTGCTGTTCACGAGGACTCCCAATCTTGGGAAAACACAGGTTCTTTTTCAGGAAGCCTGGGATGGGGCCAGAGAGTCTGCATTTCTAATAAACTCGCAGGGGATGCTTCTTGGGCTCTACATTGAATAGTCTAAGATGGCAACCCGCAGAGTTCAGATGAGGAAGGTGTTGGTCGTCTGGAGGCTGTGTGAGACATCGAATCAAGTTATGAAAGATTGTGGGGCAGGACATGCAGCAAGAGCCCTGGGCAGGCTACACTTGTGAGCATGTGCGATGCAGTCCCCTGCCCTTGGTGGGGAAGAAGCCAAGACAGAAGCAGGCGAAGCCACCAAGTGGGGAAATGAAGCTGCCCTGATTGGGCTGCACTGGATAAAGGTGTGTAAAGAAACGCAAAGTTTTACATATATGGGGCTCCTGGGAGGCCCAGTCAGTGAAGCGTCTGACTCTCGATTTTGGCTCTGGTCAGGAGCTCAGGGTTCATGAGTTTGAGACTCCATCTTGGGCTCTGTGCTGATGGTGCAGAGCCTACTTGGTATTCTCTCTCTCTCTCTCTCTCTCTCTCTCTCTCTCCCCCTCTCTCCCTCTCTTTCAGTCCCTCCCCAGCTCTCTTTTGTCAAAATAAACATTAAAAAATAATTTTAAAAACTAAAAGATTTCTTAGGTAAAAGAAAGGTATTGTTCTCCTTCTCTGGAGCTATGGGGGGGTGGTAAAATGGGGGATAAAGCTTTGACTGAGGTGACTGAACACCCCTTGTTGTGGACTGAACTGCGTCCCTCAAAGTTCCTGTGCTGAAGCCCTAACACCCAGTGACAGACAGAGAAGTCTGCATGGAGAAGTTGATGTAGGTTAGATAAGGTCATGAGGGTGAGACCCTGCTCCAGTGTGACTGGTGTCCTCACTAGAAGAGGAGAGACAACAGGAGAGCTCAAGCACAAGGAGAAGGTCATGTAAGGAAACTGCACCAAGACAGCCATTAGCAAGCCAGGGAGAGAGGACACGCCAGAAGTCAACCCCTGCCCAGCACTTTGACCTTGGACTTTTAGACTCCACAACTCTGGGAAATAAATTCTCTGGTTTAAGCCATCCAGCCTGTAGCTTTCCTCTATGGCAGCCCAAGTGATAAACACACATGCTCTCCAGAGTGTGAAAAGATGAACCAGATGAGTTCTTGAGACCAGCCTACCCAAGGATGCACTTGCTCCAAGAGTCTGGCTAATAGTATAATCAGCCACAGAATTGGAGAGTTACAATCACGCAAATGCAGATGATTTAGACTCACTGTTTTCTTTAAAAAAAACATTTTAAATGTTTGTTTGTTTATTTATTTATTGACAGGCAGAGAGAGACAGAGCACATGCAAAGGAGGGGCAGAGAAAGAAGGAGACATAGAATAAGAAGCAGGCTCCAGACTCTGAGCTGTCAGCACAGAGCCCGATGCAGGGCTGAAACCCACAGACAGTGAGATCATGACCTGAGCCAAAGTTGGACGCTCAACCAACTGAGCAATCCAGGTGCCCCTAGACTCACTGTTTTCCACAAAAGCAACAGAACAAAGTGCTTCAAAGTTAAGGATGGCCTATAAAGCAGACATAAAAAATAAGGGTTATTTGGTATGGAGGAAAACAAAGCAATTATTAATGTCTCCATGTAGAGAGCTGACTTTGATGTGTGTGGCTGAACTTCTGGAGGACTAATTCTGATACAGGTCCAGGATAGCCACTGATAATCAGGAAGAACCACTACAGATTCCTGGAGACATGAAAACCCGTTCTAACTTTTCAACGGAGGAGAAGAATAGATGCAATGAAAATTATTAAAAACTAGAAAATGCATTGAAGGATCTGTTACATGCCCATCTCTGGGATGTTTCCGCTATATCTCCACGACTGCTCTCTTTATAAAAATTATACAGGAGCAGCTTTAACTCAAGTAGAGAGGGGCTGTCCTCTGTGACCACTCGGGAGTACATCCAGTTCTAACAGATCTGATTTTAAGGGAATTTTCACAGGGTTGGGAAAGCCAAAACCATCTCAAAACCACTCCAGGCAAGGCTTACGGGCATATATGTCTTAACTTCTCAGAGTCAACTTATAAAAGTTCAGATCTTCTCGAGGAGCCAAATGTGCACTTATTTTTTCATGAAAAGAATTACAACAATTGTGGTATTTTCTCCATGTGTTAAACAATTATCTTAAATGCTTTTTAATCCAGCAAATGAATTAGGCTCTAAGGGAAAACACAAAACTTAATTTTTTAAAAGGAAAGAAACAAAATATCTCACACTATGGGACTATGGCTGCTTATTAGCAGTGACATTAAAAATCCGGTGTAGTAAAAATACAGAATCCATTTTGCACTTAGCATCTGTTGATTAAAGGTCCTTAAGTGAAAAATAATGTTTGGTATTTCAGTATAACAAGCACTGCCTCCTACCCCATCATCAGAAATCAAAATATTAGAAAGATACAGGGAAAAATGTCTAGTGTATCACAATATTGGTTACCCAAAGTTTCATACCATTAAGCATGTGTGCACAGAACCCGAAAAAACTCGATATTTTGTCTGCTTTGATGAAAAAGCATTTACAGCCAATGAAATATTGAATCTGAATTATTTTAAACCCAAGCCAATATTTAAGCCAGCTTGCACTTGTTTATTAGCAGAGTTAAAACGAAGTTCTGTAAACCTCATTACTGGCTTCCACAGAATCCTCTAATCTTACCTGCCACGAAATGCAAATATCCGAGCTAAACCCTTCAAGCCAGAGCTTTAACACATTTCCTCTTGAACTGTCATCACGAAGACATGGTGTTAGGCAAATCTGAAATCGTGTGATCTTTGTTCACACATAACATTTTGGACAGCACCTTATCATACTTTCTCTTTCAAGAGGCTCTCTTGTTCTGTTCAAGGGACGGATTTGCAGAGAGACAGGTACGACTCGTTAAATTTTAAGGCTTGTGAATTTGTTCACCCAAGTCCAATAGCTTTCTTCCTTTATTAGCATCAAGAACATGAACACAGAATGACTGTTACTGCACTGAAATGTGATATTCTTACATTTTTCCCTGTCTTTCCCCAGCACAAGAAAGCCGTTCACAATCAGGACCTTGGAGAGCAACCACGGTTCCAACACGGAGAACCTGGTGTATCAGGCGTGAGCCGAGCTGGTATTATCTCAGAGGAAGTTGATGCTGGCGCCACAGGTAAAGGATCAAAACTTGGCCTGCAGACCTTTATTTCTAACTGCCATTGTCAAATGAACGGAACCTGCGCTCTTTGGGGAAATGCCTGACGCCGGGGCCAGGGTAAGGAAAACGCATCGTGAACCCAGAGCACCTGTAGTGCTGGAAAAGAAGTGCTCACATGTCAAAAGCACAGGGACACGCCAAAGGAACACAGCAACCAGCATGAAAGAGCTCCCAGGGAGCAAATCGGAGCGATTTGGGACAATCTGAGCAACAATATACACAACGAAAAGCATAAAATAAACACAACAGAGATCATAGGTTGAGTGGCCTGAAGAATAGAAATGTATTTCCTCTAAGTTTCCGACACCAGAAATCTGAGAACAGGCTGTGGGCACGGCTCGTTCCTTCTGAGGCCTCTCTCTTCGGTGTGTAGACACCATCTTCTCCCTGTGTCCTCACGTGGTTGTCCCTCCGTCCATGCGCCTGCACCTTGATCGCCTCCTCTTCTAAAGTCACCAGTCAAATTTTATTAGGGCCTCTCCCCATATGGCCTCATTTTAATTTAACTGCTTCTCTAAAGGCCCTATCTTCAAATACAGCCACATTCTCAGGTGCAGGGGATAGGATTCCTACATATAAATTTGGAGGAATGAGTCAGGCTATAACAATACTGGTAGAAAGAAATGTCTCTGGGCCAGGAAAAACAAGGAAAGACGGAGACACTGTCACGGGCCACTGGGGAGACAGGAAAACCAAATGCAATGTGGATTCAGGACTGGACCGTAGAACAGAAACTATTCATTATTGGGAAAGCTGATAAAGTCTGGAGTTTAGTTAATAATAACTTACTAATCTTGGGTTCTTGGTTTTGGCTAATACGCCATCAAAAAAGTAAGCTGTTAACAACGGGAAAATTGGGGGTGGGGCACACAAGAATTCTCTCTACTGTCTCTGCAACTTTCCTAAAAATCTAAAATTATCCCCAAATAGTAAAAAAAGATTATATTTAAAACATCAAACAACCCCAAAACCATACAAACCTCGTACTAGGATTTGGCTCAAGGAAATAAGCAATGGACCTGCTTTTTCAACCACCATCTAATAAAGACCTGAGCAAGGAACCAACTGATGAGATTGGCTAATGGACCCCTTGACACCAAAACACTCAATTTGCATTAGACATAAGGAAAATTCTTTACTTTTTAAATGGAATTTGCTTTGACTTTCTTAATTCACCTTTCTCTTTTTCTACTTAGAAAAGGAACCTTGGTAGACACTGCTGGTAGATACCACAGCTATCATGAGTAGCTGTAGCTTTAGAAACAACAGCAGCCATAACAGCAAACACTCCTGGAGCACTCAGTATGTGTGAGGTTTGTTATTAGTCCTTGGTATATGCTGACTCATCAATCCTCACAACCTAGGAGTTAGGGACCAATACTACCCCCAGATCACAGAAGGGAAACTGAAAAACAGGATAAATATCTTGTGCATGGTTGCTCAGGTAACAGTCAGTACATTGAGAGCCTGGTAAGAACTGGGTAGTCCTTATGGGGAACTGTCTCCAACATTAGAAAATCAATAGTACATGTGTGATGATTAACAGGTACTCAGTAGCCCTACTGAGCCCAGTATAAAAAGTACTGGGAATCGTCACAGCCTAGAATTCATACAATGCTCAATTCCTATGGGAGTAGACACTTGGGGTCTGCATCTTCAGTTATTTCAAAGGAAGCTATAACTTTTACTTTGTACATGAAATCTTCCAACTTTTAAATTGAGGTTCAAAGGAAAAACCAACCATGTGGGCCATCCAAACCCAAACCACCCATTCTCTGATGGACACATTTGTGGTATCTTGTTGGAGGTGCAATCCTAGGAGGTGCAGAAAGTGGACAGGGACCAAGAGTGAATGTATTTAAGCACATTCTGGAAAAATCACGGTTGGGGAATGGCATATCTACATCAAGGGCATCAAATAAACACCACAAATGATGATTATTCAGTGTTGGCTGAACACCGAAAAGTTACAAAGAAATCTGAGATGTGAGTCTTCCCCTTAAAACTTTTTCTAATTGGAGGAGTCAATCTATAACATGCATAGAATGGTTTGTTGTTTGTTTTTATGACGTACGATGGACCAACTAACTGCTGTACAAAGAAAGAGTTATATGCTATTCAGGAAAGGAAACCTATGGAGAAAGATTCTCAAAGGATCTTCACTTAAATTGGAAATTGAAATGCAGGTAGGAATCCTAGTTGGAGCAAAACTATAAACATCAGAGACCCGAGATGTGTCCGCAGTACAGAGTCTGCTATCTGCCTGGAACGGGCAGAGAAAATTAATGGGATAGATGAGTCCACATAAGGACTCGGGATCTCAGTTCATCTCAGAGATGAGAGGCAGAATGATAATGGCTGATCTGGCAGTGAAGGGGAAGGTGATGCCTGCCCAGCTATTAGCGGGTAATAGCGACACTTATGAGGAGCTGCCCAGTCCTTCTCTGTCCCAAGAGCAGATATGTTCCTGGCCCCACCCCCCAGAGCCGTTCAGGCCCCTTCCCCCTGTCCCCCGGAGCCTGCTCAGGTCCCTTCTCCATCCACCGTGTGATCAGCACTGCTAAGTGCACTCAGCCTGCCCAACTCCGCACAGACATTGTGACCTTTAACCAAGTCTGAGAAACCCGAGAGGGACCCACACCTCCCACACTTCAGCTTACTCAAAAATTGTCATTTGCATTTAATATATTCCCTTCTCAGCTTGGAAAACATCCCTGGGTTTTTAAATGTTTTTTTTACTTTTGGGAGAGAGAGAGAGAGAGTGCACACAAGGGAGGGACAGAGAGGGAGAGAGAGGATTCAGAATGGGCTCAGCCCTGAGAGCAGGTCCAGTGTGGGGCTTGAACTCTTGAACTGTGAGATCATGACCTGAGCAGAAGTTGGACACTCAACTGACTGAGCCACCCGGGTGCCCCAAGCATTCCTGCCTTTTAGGAGATGGCAAACAAAGGGGGAATGCTTCTCCTAAAGGAATATATAATCCTTCTATACTGACAAAGAAAATATCTTTATTTTCATTTGTAGCTAGAAGCAAAAACAAGCAAAAAACCGCTACATGCCCTTCACAACATGTTATTTAAAACAGAAAATCTTTACTGAGTTTGGTACACATTTATCCAAAAGAAGCTATGGAAGTTTCCAGTTCATACCGTTACCTTTTTCGCTGGATCTGGAGTAAGAGCTACAGAAAACAAAATGAAATAAAAGACATCCAAACTGGCAAAGAAGACAACATGATGCTCTACATGGAAAACCCAAAAGACTCCACCAAAAAGCTGCTAGACTGATCCATGAATTCAGCAAAGTCGCAGGAGACAAAATCAATGTCAGTTGCATTTCTATACACTAATAATGAAGCAACAGAAAGAGAAATTGAGAAATCGATCCCATTTACAATTGCACCTGGAACCACCAAATACCAACGAATAAACTTAACCACAGGTGTAAAAGATCTGTATGTTGAAAACCATAGACAACTTATGAAGGAAACAGAAGACACAACGAAATGGAAAAAAACTCCATGCTTATGGATTGGAAGAGCAAATATTGCTAAAATGTCAACACTACCCAAAGCAATCTACACATTCAATGCAATCCCAATCAAAATTGCACCAGCGTTCTTCACAGAGCTAGAACAAACTATCCTAAAATTTGTATGGAACCACAACAGATCACTAATAGCCAAAGTAATTAAACATTTTTTAAGTTATTTATTTATGTTGAGAGAGAGACAGAGAAAGAGCATGCTTGAGCATGAGCAAAGGGGGGGTGGACAGAGAGAGAGGAGACAGAGAATCCCAAGTAGCCTCCACATGCTGTCAGCACAGAGCCTGACATGGAGCTCCAACTCAGGAACTGTCAGGTCATGACCTGAACCTAAATCAAGAGTCAGATGCTTAACCGACTGAGCCACCCAGGTGCCCCAGAGCTATGTAATTGAATGGGTGTGTGACCTTAAGCAGGCTGGGCAACCTTCCAAATCCAGTTCCTCATCTGTAAAGACAGGGAACATTGATTCCAAATCCACATGGCTGCTTCTGAGAACATGTATATGTACATGTGCATGGATTCATACATATCTACCCATGTTTGAAAACAATTATCTGCAACCGTGTATCCCTTTCTGAAGATGTCTTTTCTGTAAGTAGGCGTGATTCCTCACCTGTCCATCGGGCTGAGAGTTGTTTTTTATTCTAAACCAAACCCATATCATATACTACTGAAGCCTTAAACTGGATGAAAGGATGGCTCCAGAGAGAAAGAGTCATGTGGTCATACATCAGTGTGGGGGCTCCTCTGGATGGTCTGGGATCCCCCACTTCCTGGCACCGACCCCTGTGGTAGCCCCCCTACACTGTACCTGGCTTGTGTGACCAACAGGGTACAACAATGGCTGACACGTTAATTTCGAGAACAAATCATAAAACACACTGTGGTCTCTGTTTTAGCTGGACACTGTCTGGGGGACCCCCTGCACTGGGGGGAGCACCCTGTGAATGAGCCTGGACGCAAGCCCTCAGCCCGAGTCCACTGATGCGACCACACAGCCCTGCCCACAGCCTCGCTGTAGCCTCAGGAGAATGTCCGAGCTGCCGTCAAACTCCTGGCTCTCAGAATCTCGGAGAAACAACGTGTCTGCCCTTCCCAGGAGGCAGCAGGTTTGGGGTAATTTGTTAGGCAGCAATAGATAACAAATACATGAGGGAAAATGTTTTCAGAATCTGACCAGTTAGAGACTTCCGGTTTAGAATGGTCTTCTCCAGGAGACAAAGTGTTACAGATTGCAAATCATCAGTCCAGGACAGAGTTTAAGTGACTTGTGAAGACCTCCAGACTCAAGTTGCTACTTTAATTAACCAAATTCACTAGATTCAGTTGTGATAAAGTTTCATTATATCTGGATATAAAATGTTCAAGACTAATTTTTGGCCTCATAATATTAGGATTTTTCCTTTTCTTTCTCCTTCCCTCCCCGCTCCCTTCCTTCTCCTACTCCCTGCCCCCAAGTGGTTGGTGTGGGGAAGTAGCTGTGCATGACTTCCGCATTCTGGTCCAACCCTCATGCATGTTGTGCATACCCACCAGGAACAGTGATGACACGTCTACAGTACAGAATCCTTGGGGTGTTAGCAGGTAATTATTTTCAAACATAAATTAAGACTCAAACTGTGCTAGGAGCTGTGAGGCTCAGGCAGACGGAGCCCCGCCATCGCCACCTTCCTTTACCCGGAGGGCATTTTGCCCTCACTGGAGCACATCTGTCCTGAGTGGATGGTAAACGCCGTCAATTCCCCTCTCCGAGCTTGCTTCCTGATCCTAAAATTGGACAAGCACACCAGAGGATTTCTAAAAGTTTTTCTAGCTCCTATACACGATGAATCGATGAAATCTGCTCTCCGTGGATTCTCATTAAGGTGCCCCATCCTTCTCTGGAATTTGGTTATGGGAAGAAATCCTCTTAGTGATGTGCTCTTTGAAGACTCAAAGACAAGCCAGCACAGAAAGTTCTTTAGAAAAGCTTCTCTTTGCCACTTCGATTCTTATAGAACACAGTCAACAGGAAGCAAGATGAATATTCATGCAGCCACTCAGATAAATCAATAAACACAAAGTATAAAACCCCATTTCTTCTATCACTCACCAGCTCTGGACTTGCTCCCCTCGCACACCACCTGCTGCCCCCCCCCCCCCCGGAAAGCACACTGCCCCTGGCCCCGGGGCACAGGCCCGCTGCAGCCTCAGCAGGGACCCCCTCCCCCCAATCTCAGGTATGTGGCCCCGGGCACCTGACTGCTCCTCAACTCTGGAGAGCATCTATCTCCAGGGGAGTTCTATCAATACATAGGAACAATGAGTTCAGGGAGCTCTTTGCAAGGAAAAAATGCTCAGGAGTGCAGAGGAGGAAATAAATCACACCCGAGGAGATGAAGGGATCAAAAATTGAACCGAAAACCCGGAGCCCCACACCTCACTGCAAATGCATCTCGGTCTCCTGTGAAATCCGAGGAGACTTCTCATTTCCTCCTCACCCTGACAGTGCCACCTGCCCCGGGAAAAAGCTGGCCCGACCATTTCCTCCCTCTTTGCAGGCACTGACTGCCTGTTTTCCGCCCTCTTCTCTCGCAGATTCTTTTCCTATATGATCTCATTTGGGCTCAAAATTTTGGTGGTTACAGAACATTCCTTCCAAACATGTTTCCAAAAGTGTGAATTTATTCTTCAGCCTCCGTTCTACGTGGCTGCCTCGCACAGTCTACAAATACTGGGGTGACCCCGATTTCAAGGGACATCCACTTCACCCCCAGGGGGGCTCTGAGCCATCCGATCTGTGTCTTTGATCCTTCTCTTCATCAAAGCTACCGCTCTCCACCTCCGCCAGGGAGACCCGGATGGCATTTACCCCGGTGAGGGTGCCTGGGCTTTGGTTTTTCCAGGGCGAGCACAGCATATCCCGAACAAGCATGCCACTCCCTGGCTCCTTTTCTTTTTCTTCCCGTTTCTTCATGTTTAGACAACACACACAGCCCTCTGCAAACACCTCCCCCCGCTCCCGCCAATGTCTTTTTCTAACAAGACTTGACCCTGCTCCCATACACGTACCCTGCACTCCCTTCAAGCTGGACCACTCGGCCTCCTCCAGACAGGCCCAACCTCCCCTGCGTGTTTGCCCTTGGCATTCTCTCTTCCCTGAAGGCCTTTTTCAAGATATATATCATCATTCATGATATATATCTTATATAATGTATAAAACTATATCCCTCATTCAAGGCTAATTTAAAATTCAATCTTCTCCATGAAGAACCCCCACCTTCCACCTGGAGAGAAGTCATTCTTTCCTTCAGCCATCCAACACCCCCTCCCCCAAAGCCTGGCGGAACAGAAGGGGGTCCGCACCCGAGGCCTTCCTTCCTCCACTCCCCTGGGCCTCCTGGACCATCCGTCCCTCTGAATCACCAACCTCCTGCCCGGCTGTTCTTGTGCAAACAATTCTGTGACAAGATGAACACACTTCTTTGCCCAGAGTCAGCCCTCAACCGAGAAGCTCACACAACTGCCTGGTATTTGTTGACTGTAGCAAACGTAGAGAAAAACAACAGCGGGCACTTGGGTTGGGTTCTCTATGCTCTGGTACAGGTTCTTTTTATCCTTCTGACCATCCTGTGACAGGACCAGGGAAGCCTGGATTAGCCCCATTTTACAGAAATGATAGTGCGAGTCCTTGCAAAATTAATTATATGACTTATTCAGTATAACTATAAAAACATTAAGGAAAGTATTCAAGAAAAAATCTGAATGTCTGGATTCTAGAGCCGTTTTATCACACGGTTGCATCTGTGTGTGATGAATGCATTTAAACCAAACGAGTGACACTAATAAAGCCCGAATGGGCACGGTTGTGGGAAAGAAGCTTCCCTGGAAGAGACAAGATTCCTCCTCCTCTTCCAAAAAGCAAGGTAATGCCTCTTTGGAAATAATGCAGTTTCTCTTGAGTTTTCAGAACTCAAAGATGGTTCTAATTGTTGTTTTGTTCTCACTCACCAAAGAGACTTCTGAAAAGAGTGATGCTGGGTTGCAGTTCTAATGTTCCGTTGACCGTTAATTATCAAGGCCGATACTGTTCAATGAACAAAAACCTGTTAGAGCGGCTCAGAACCAAGGTGACCGAGAGGCTGAGGGGCCCGTGACCCCAGGGATTCGGCTGGAGTCTTTCACCCCGGAGGAGTGGCGTCCTTCCGTCTGGAGAAAGTGCTTTTAAAATGTGTTTTCCTAAGCAATCAAGTGTGCCACATAAAAATGACTTGCAGTGCGCCGGGGGTCTTGCTGGTTTTAAGGAGGGAACTTACAAGACAGTAATGATAAATGAACAGGGTCTGCGAAACCCAATTTTCTCCCCAAGAGAGTTATGCCTCTGTGACACCAGAATTTGATGCCCTGGGAGATGAGTGACGGGTGGGGGCACTGATGCACCTAATGTCCTGCTCGCGGTGGGCGATTCACGCGGCGAAACGAAAGCCGTGTCGCCAGAACAGGGAGAGGATGAGGGGAAATGAAGGTTGCCCGTTCACTGAAATGGAGAGAAGAATCATGATCATAAAATAGAAAGGAAAAGACCCACGATGATGAGAGAGAATAGTTTTCTTCCTATGATCACGCTGATGCCAAAGTATGAGGGTGTTCGGGTGGGTCCTGAAGTGTTTGAAGCGCAAGTGAAAAATGGGGGTCTGACCGGTGCCTCACCTTATGGACGCTTCCAGGACACTGTGTGTGCGGTGAGCTTTACAGTATGCGAGCTGGCTTCCCCGGGGACGGAATGCAGCCCATGTCACTAACACGCTGCAAGATCTCAGGCAAGCTGATTCAATGTCTCACCTCAGTTTCCTTGGATTTTAAGATGAGGTTAATAATGACACGAACTCGAAGGAGCACATGCACCCCAGGGTCTACAGCAGTGCGATCCACAACAGCCAAACTATGGAAAGGTCCCAACTGTCCATCACCTGCTGACTGGACAAGAAGATGTGGTACACATAAACACAACAGAATGTTACCCAACCAGCGAAGAGAATGAAATCTTGCCATTCGCAACAACGTGGATGAAGCTAGAGTGTAATGCTAAGCGAAATACGTCAGAGAAAGACAAATACCATATGATTTCACTCACAGGTAGAATTTAAGAAGCAAAACAATCGAGCAAAGGAAAAAAGAGAGAGACAAACCAAGGAAACCGATTCTTAATGACAGATGGTTACGAGAGGGGGGGGCGGTGGGGACCCAGGGGAGACAGGCGGAGGGGACTGAGCACACATCCCATCAGGAGCACTGAGTAATGCATAAAATCGCTGAATTCACGCGCACCTGAAACTAACATTACATTGTATGTTACCTATACTGGCATTAAAACAAAAAACTGAGAAGATGACGGCGATAATGAATATGTCAAGGCAATGCTGGGAAGACTGACAACTGGCACACGCAAAGTGCCTGAAGGTCAACACCCTGCCCCGATCACTGTCATTACACCCTCGGTGTTACACCTGACACATCGCGCCAATCAGGGTGGGCACGCCGACGTTTGCTAACAGTTCTGCCCAGAACTGCTGTATGTTTTCTTGCATCACAACGGTTGGATATAAATCTAGAAATGTACATTCAGGGAAAGATGACATTGAAATAAATGTTCCCTCTAAAACTGTTCTATCTCAAGGGCTGGCAATAAGGCCTGAAGGCCCCAAGACCCAGAAGTATTTGGAGAACGGGTGGGGGAAGCAGCGGTGCTATTTGTTACCGGGGACGCCTCTGCCGCCCCCTCCCCCACAGACGGCACAGAGCAAACGAGTGTATCCTGCACCTGCTGACCAGCTTTTTCATCCGCATCTCAGGAGTGCTTAAAAATAAACAAACCCATTAGAACTCACTCAAAACCCAGAAACACCAACATTTCCATCAGAATTGGAGCAGCTTCCCCATCAGAAGAGAATTAATCTTGGTGTTAGCAGCATGCGGTGGTGGTGGGGTATGATTTATTATAGGTCATTTGCTTATAATTTCTTCCACTGAAATCACATTGCACACAACATGGGTAATATTTTATTCAATAATGCAGGTGCTACTTCGTAACAAAGACATTACCTTTGGGGGGGGGACATCATTTTCCATCAACTTGATGATTCCAGAATCCTCTCTCTCTCTAATGACACTTATGGATGAGGAATTAAAACCGAAATGTGATTCTTTTCTTCCCTTCTCAGCAGACTGTCCTCTCCGTGACCATTTTCATAAGATCCAGGCTAAAATTTAACATCATGCAAATTTTCCATCATTCTGGTCAGGCGCTTTATTACTAGTGTTCAGCTGATGTTTGCTGCTAGAGACTCAGGGAAAAAGCCACTAGAAGTGGCTTCATTTTGTTCTAAACTAAGTAGATTATTCTCAAAACGAGTCCTGTTTCATTCCTGTCTCCTGAACGTTTACTCGTTTCTTACAATGTCCTGCGTCTGCACAAATGAGTATTTTTGGCACGTGCTCTACTAGCAAATGGAAACTTTGGGTCATGGAGGTTGCCACTCTACTCCATAAAGGGCTTGTTTTCATCCCTGTTTGAATATGAGCGTCTGAAAGCATTTCTCTGTGCAGAGCAAGGTGCTGGCTCGTCCCTTTCTCTCCCTGAAGTCACAGGAAAAGGGAATGTTCTTTCTTCCTTCCTTCCCTCCCTCCCTCTCTCCCTCAGAAGCAGAAGTGCCCTGGATCCTCTGGAATGAGGGTCTCTCCCATACTGCAGTGCAGCGGTCGCAGTGCAGGCTTGGGGGTTGACCCACAGAATCTGAACCCCACTTCTGCTGCTTGCTGGCTTGCCGCTGTGAGCATGTCCCCAGAGCTCTCTGAGACTCAGTCCTCCTCTGCAGAGCGGGGGTAATCACACCTCCTACGCAGAAAGTATTCTGAGTATTAAGAATATAATGTATTTTAAAAAAGGGGGGGTGCCTGGGTGGCTCAGTCAGTTAAGCACCTGAGTCTTGACATTTGGCTCAAGTTGTGACCTCGCGGTCGTGAGATCAAGCCCCACGTAGGGCTCTGTGCTGAGTGTGGGGCCTGCTTGGGATTCTCTCTCTCTGTCCCTCTAGTGCTCTTTCTCTCAAAATAAACAAACATTAAAAAAGAACATAATGCACATGAGTTGTTCAGCAGATAGCCATGCGGACCGGGACCCACCCCATCAGACATTATTATTTCCGTCTATGCAGTTATTTGACTGGAGACTCAAATCAGGTCAATTAAAAAGATCAGTTCATCAAATTATATTCTTACCTAAAAGTTGTACGCACTTTTCTTTGAGAGAGAAAGAGCAAGCATGAGCAGGGGAGGGGCAGGGGGAGAGAGAGAGAGTCTGAAGCAGGCTCCAGGCTCACCAGGGAGCCCAGCGTGGAGCTCAATCCCATGACTCTGGGATCATGGACTGAGCTGAAATCAAGAGTTGGATGCTTAACTGACTGAATCACCCAGGCGCCCTATAAGAACTTTTTAAAAAGCAATCAGTGTAAAACTGAACGTTATTAGGTCCTAAAGGACAAGAAAAATGGACCAGTCTGAGTGACAATTACAGGCTCCTGATTTGCCACGTACTCCCCCCGAGTGACTGTAAGTGTTTTTACGGAGCCATAAATGCTGCCTGCTCCACACACCAGCCTGAGTCTGCACCAGAACCTTCCAAGGCAAGGGCAATTAGACGAACTCTAATTGTTCTGCGGACGCGCGTGCAGCTGTAGCAGGGAGCATTCCGACCATCACGCTCTTCCGGGCGGAGGTTCTCTGTCTGGGACAGTTAAAGCTTTACGTCAAGACTGAGAGCGCCCCGTCTAAGTCCATCAGCGGCGGTGGCTTTCAGCCCCTCAGGAGGCCTGCACACCCCTCATCGCGTCCAGTCCACAGACCGGGAGACCACAGAAAACGAAGGAAGAAAAACACTCAGGTTTTAGAGGTAGATTGAAAACACAGAAACGAGCAGGAGACAATATTTTCACCTCCTGGATTTTGGTAAACAGCTCCTGACGCACAGCTGGGGTCTCCCGAGCCCGGACCGGCCACTCTTCTGCAAACTGTCTGTGACTCTTTCCCTCGATTCTCTGACTCTGCACAATTATAACCTGTGCCCCCTGGGTCTTCTCTAATCCAAATACAGTAAAACATCAATTAACCAGAAAGCTCTGGGAATGAGGGTTGTGGTTAATTTAATTTTCTAATTAACTGAGGACTAAGAAGGGCTGTTCAGGCTCAACCCTCCACTGAAAATCTTCTTAAGGTGGATGGACCCAACCTTCCCCTGGAGAGGAAAGTCAACAAAACCAGACTGGAGCTGGATGACCCAAGACCTCGCCAGCTCGAGGCCCAAGGCTGCCTCCCCAGGTGTGCGGGGCACAGCCACGGACGGCCGAGACCCTCTGTCACGTGCAGTCGCTCACAGGGGGCTTTATCCCTTTATTTTTGTATCCCTTTATTTTTTTAAGAAGTGGGGTTAATGAAGGAAAAGGTTGATCAATGGAGGTCTTCTGGCTCAGCTGGGTCCTGGCGAAATTACTCACACGTGTCCACCTCTTAGTTGGATAGCAAAAAGCACCTTTTCTGACGTGGAATCTTGAGCACTTGAACACACGGCTGGCTGGTCTCTCTCCTCTGTTAGTGTAACAGTGGTGGGTCTTCTGTCAGGAGCCAGAGCTGGGCCGTCTAGACCCTGCTCACCGAGACCCCAGCACGCCAGGGCGGCCTCTGTGCTGGAGGCCAAGGTTAAGTCCTGAGCTTCTGGCCACCCCCCTACCTTCAGCAGCACCCACACTTAGCCTCACCATTTTGAAGCTCAAAACATTTCTGCTTATAAACATTCTCTGGCTGAGATGTGTGAGTGGGGTGAGTGCCTAGAGGTGGGGGCACGGCCAGGGAGCAGGTGAACGTGAGCAGCAGCAGACACTGAACGTGTGAGGGCTGGGGAGGCATACAGAAGTCTCTCGCCTGACAGACAGACTGATGGAGGCCGTGTTCCCAGAAGTAAGAATTCAGGAGAAGTCGGCATTAAGAGGAGCCTGTTCTGGGCTAACACACATCCAGAGAAGTGTCTGCAGAGTGAGAAGTGCCCCATGGAGGCTTAGAAGAGTCTGGAACTGGGGCATGTTTCTGGCATGCAGGGACCTCAGGTGATGTCCTGACCTTGCCGGCCGCAGAGACCAGCACAGAGAAGGCGCAAGGGGCCCCACAATCGGCAGACCAGCCAGTGGGGATGGAAGGCCCACACTGCTCAATGCACTCAGCGAATCGGGATTGTACGACACGGCTCCTGCTCTCGAGGATTCTATCATGGAATAGGACCAGCACACAGAGGAGGACCAGCACATGAGACAAAAGCACCCCCATGAATTAGAATCCAAAACAGGAGAGTCCTAGATGCAGCCACAGCTCACGGAGCTCCCTGCCCTTCTTGGTTGGCATCTGCTATTTCCTGGAAAGCCTTTAAGCATCTTCTCATTCAATCTGATGAGGTGGTACCCACCCCTCCTCTTTACAGCGAGGATAAGAGGCTAAGTTCACCAGCTAAAGGCCACATCGTAAGGAGGTGTTGGGATCACACGTAATTTGGTGACAAGTTGCATGTTTCAGACTCTGGCCCTGAGGGGGAGCAGTGCAAGCAGAGCAAGTACCCGGGAGGAGTCGGGGAGGCTGGGTTTGCCCTGGGAGTAAAAGATGGGCAGTGGGAGATGTCTCCTGAATCAGAAAGCCACTGGGAGGCGGGGCGTCCCCAGAGAGGAGGGGGCTAAGAAGGGAGGCAGTTCCCGCCCCTGGTTAGCACTTCTCCAAAGTTCTCCGTCATCTGGTATTCGTTCACATGACTTCCCAGGCCTGCTCCCGCCCTGGACATGATTCCTTCTTTACAGGATCTAGAGTTTTACAATTTATCGAGACAGGTGCATAAAGCCTTAGGCAGATCTTGCTGCCTCTCTGCTTGAACCTCTTCAATGCCTTCGGGCTTCTCTCATAATAAACCCTCAGCCTTGCTTTGGCCTCGGTCCCTCAGGAGGTGACCCCCGGCCCCCTTCCCCTCATGCAGGTGGGAGGTCTTCCCTGACGTCCTTGCAGACACTGCACCAAGTGCTTTGACCCCCACCCTGTTCTGCTTGATATCTACTCACTTGTCTATTATCACCTTCCCATGTGGATCTAAGTGCCTCTAGGGTAACTGACACAGGTACGTGCTCCATCAATTATCTGCTGAGTTACCGAATAGATGAATAAATGAATGAGAGACTCTGGCTTCTTTCTGCAGTTACATCGTGCAGGCTACCGAATGTGTACCCTCTGGCCTGTAGCGGAAAACACCACACTACTTGAGATCACGCATTGTCAACATATATATTTGCAATAACAGCTATTCTTACAAGGTTCTCATAATGTTGCTGTTTAGAAATTAAGTCAACTTCTATTAATCTGGCTCTTGCAATAATCACCCATCTGCTTCAAAGCTTAGATGTTTAATCCTTCCAGGAAACATTCAATTGCTACTTTGGAAAGTTACCATGAGAATTCTGATTAAATGGATTTTGTCTAAGAATAAACCTGCCAATTATATTTTGGGAAATGCCAGAATACAAGGAAAATCAATGTACTATGTCATACATGGTAAGATATTATCTAGCTCATAAATTTGAAAATGAGAAAATCTCTCACGAGTTTCCTAAATATTTAGGCACTGAAATAAATCATCATACAAATACTTTAAAATATATTATTTTGAGGGGTGCCTTGGTGGCTCAGTTGGTTAAGCATCTGACTTCGGCTGGCTGGGTCATGATCTCACAGCTCATGAGTTTGGGCCCCGCATCAGGCTCTGTGCTGACAGCTCAGAGCCTGGAGCCTGCTTCAGAGTCTGTGTCTGTGTCTCTCTGTCCCTCCCCCACTTACATGTCTTCTCTCTCTCTCTCAAAAACAAACATTAAAACTTTCTTAATATTCTTTTTTGACTTAAAACACAAAAGGTTAATTTTCAAGTGCAAAGGGAATGAAATAAAGGCTACTTCATGAAATTACTAGAACACTGATCTCTGCCGTGCATGAGAATTTAATTAAATTTTCTTGAAATCCTAACACATCCTGGGTAGATGGAATCATCTCAATTTCATTAATTCCTAGTGTACTGTTCTCAGCCTGAAATGAAAAGATCTGAAGGTCAAGGTGTGATCATCACCTGTGAGAAGGTAGCCCCATCCGCCTAGCCTCTGGGCCTCACGGTGGGGGGTGGGGGGAGGCCCTGGGTGATGAGGTGGACAGGCCACATCACCTGCGATGCTCCCACTCCTCCGGTTCCTGCCGCTGCTCTAGAATTGCTGAGATCCACAAGAACGCCCTCCTAAATAATCTGTCAACAATTCTCCATACATTCGATCCTCCAGGTGAGGGTGCTGGGAAGGCCGTGGAGCTGAGTGCCCACTACGGGGCAACGACCCATTAGCACGAACCAGTTTTCCAAACCTGCGTCAACGGCACCACGGGTTTCCCACCCAGAAAGGATCCAAGCTCTCTGGGAACTGAAAACAGGCTCTTGAAATGTCACTTGCAGTGGAGAATATATTTGAGGAGGAAACACATCACCAAGAAATAAAACATAAGCTTGTGACAAATGGAAAACCGCGTGAAATTATCTGGGTCCTACGATCTTAATTTTACTTAAATGGCAACAGATAAATGTTTTCTTCACCTGGAATCAACTTCCTGTTACCATTACCAGGCATAAGCCTACATTCGCCTCATAAGCTGATTCAAAACTCAACCCCAAGCCACGCACTGAGGGGACCACTCGATCCAGGCTCCGGTGAGACAAGGGGCAAGGAAGCAGGGCTCACTGGCGTGGGTGTGAGGGAAGGTCTTCCCAAACGTACTTGCAGGACAAAGAGACACAATTTCTGCTCTGCGGCTACCCTCTCCCTTGCAACATGGGCAAGACTGACTAGATATCTGGGGTTCTCAAGTCTGTAGTATCATCTGAGTCAAAAATAAAACCCCTGGGCACCAAATCACGGAAAGGGCCTAAACGTCCATCACCTGATGAGTGGATCAAGAAGATGTGGTTTATCTACACAATGGAGTACTACATGGCCATGAGAAAGAATGAAATCTGGCCATTTGTAGCAACGTGGATGGACCTCGAGGGAGTCATGCTAAGTGAAATGAGTCAGGCAGAGAAGGACAGATACCATATGTTTGCACTCACAGGTCTAACAGGACAAATCTAACAGAGGACCATGGGGAGGAAGAGGAGGGGAAAGAGTTAGGGAGAGGGAGGGAGGCAAATCATGAGAGACTCTTGAATCCTGAAAACAAACTGAGGGCTGAAGGGGGAGGGGGAAGGGGAAGAAGAAAGATGGACATGGAGGAGGGCACTTGTCTGGATGAGCACAGAAACCAACTTGACAATAAACTATAAAAAAAATAAAATAAAACCCCTGGGCCCCACTTCCAGAAGCAATGACTCCAAGCATCTTGGGGGGAGACTCAGACATTTTTACGTGCTCCAGGTCTTTTGATGCTCATCTAAATTCGGAAACTACTGGATGTGAAGATTACCGTTGTCTTCAGTCTCCAAATAACTGTTCTGAGCATGTATATACGGCCGGAGAGGATTCAGGGAATAATTTAGCACAACGACTCACTCACCCCACACAGGTTGAGTGCCTAGGGCAAGCCATGCACTCTTCCAGGAGCCAAACATTTAAGACTTTGGGATAAAAGTCGACAATTCCTGCCCTCACAGAGCTTACCTACCAGAGTGAGGTGGTGACAAGAGTGATGGAAAAAATGAGCATCAGAGAAAGACAGGAAACGCATGACGCACAAAATTGCTACGTGTTGTTAGTCATGAGCTCCTTGTGGTACTGACGCAGTCCTAAATGTGTCCACACCAAAGGCAATACCATGAGCAATGGGTTCTGGGTGTTGGGCTAGAGGAGAAGGGAAGAGACCGGAAGGACCACACCCTCCTGCCTGCCGTGACGGCGTAGGGGCTGACAAGGGGGCTGTCCTCACTTCTATGACAAGATAAATGATAGAGTTCTCTACCCTAAATGCAAGCTATAAGAACTACATTTTGAGTTTGCTACGTTGCCTCTCCAGACGATGCTTCCATAGCTTAGAGCAAAGAAAGTCGTCCTGGGCCATGACCTTCCCACTTGACTAGCTAGTTTTCTTCTAAACTTTGGCTTAGATGCTTACACTTCTTCTTTTTATTTTTTTAAATTTTTATTCATTTTTGAGAGAGAGAGAGAGAGAGAGTGAGCGAGCAAGCAGGGGAGAGGCAGAGAATGAGGAGGACAAAGAATCAGAAGCAGGCTCCACTCAAGAACTGCAAGATCATGACCTGAGACAAAGTCGGAACAGTAGAGCATGAACCTACTGTATGACGATAGTCTGGGCCAAAAAGGGACACTGGAAACACCAGGGGATCCTAAATACCATAATAAATTATTGCAATGAAGGAGAAGCTACATAGACACACAGAAACCCTCAGAGCACCCACTGTGGAGTCAAGATAAGTAATATGATCCTGGTTTTCACATCAGGGAGGACAGAACAGAGGGATCAACAGGAAAACCAAGACTCTGTGAGCCAACCCAGTCCATTACTTTAAAAATATCTCAGAGGGCCACAGAAGCTGAACAGGAATTTGGAAACAGAAACATTTTCATGAACATACCCTGTGGCTCTGCAATAAAGGACTGCTTTTCTGGAAGAATCATACCATGCAGACCAACCCATGATCAGGAGACATAATGAAAAGTGTGGCTCCGTGGCACATCCCACTTGAAAGCATCCGTCCTTCTCATCAAAGCTGTTAGTGCTCAAAGGCCGGAGTGCCCAGGCCTCTGCCTGCCTACTCCTCAGGGCCCTGGTTATTGGATAATCACACACCTTTCTGTTTTCTCTCTAAATGCCCACGGATGCCAGTTTATATGTAAGATTCTGTTACCATTCTAGCAAGTTCGTCTATACAGAGGTGCCATCAATGGGGAGCTAAACTCTATTGATGAATCCCTGCTGGGCAGACGATCATGTTGAGTGTGCCATGGCCTGTGCCCACCAGGATCTCGTCTACACTTCACATGTGAGTATGTAACACCTCAAGGGACACCTGAGAGGCTTCTGTCCCAGAGATGCAACAACCTTCTCAAACCCACAGCAACTGGTCCAGTCCGTGCCTGCCAGCTTTGCCTCCTTCCGTTGCAGAGCCTGAGAAACACCGACCAGCTGGGAGCGAGACACCAGAGCATGCATCTCAGGTGCAGGGGGATGGGGGGGCGGGTCTCAACGTAGAAGGCGGAGCCAGTGTGTGATGGACAGAGCCTAGTTAAAGAAGTGACAACCTGGGCATGAGCCGTGATAACTCAGAATGCCACCACGGTTTTCCATATCTTGGAAATAAAATTCAACTAGCATGCTCATCTGATTCTTACCGGTGTTGCCTAAGAGTGGATGATAAATTAGAGTGGAGAGGGAGCTGCTGTGACACAGTCTGGGAAGACTCTTCAGCTTGCTGTCATTGGCCCTGTGAGCTGGTCTCTGCCCCATGAGGACACTGCCCTGCAGACCGCCCCCCTGTCCCGCTCCTGGCCACTCCTCCCGATCCCTTCCAGCACCCACAGCTGCCCAAGGTCAGCCTCCCCCAGCAAACGCTCTCTGAATGCTTCCAGACCCCAGTGGCCGCTCAGAGAGGGACGCTTGTGCCACCTGTGCCATTTAATGTTACAAGGCTTTAAATTGTTCTCAGAGGTTCAGGACTTTAAGCCTTGTCTCCTGACACAAATTAGGATCTTCCCAAAGGTCAGGGGATGTGACAATCTCTGTCATTACAGGGCACCGTCTTTGCCCTTACAGAGATGTGAACTTGAGTCCTGGCATCACACGCCAGTGCTCTGTGGCCTCAGCTGTAACATGAATTCACGTGACGATTAGACAAGGTATGTGGAAAAAGTCCTAAGCGGAGGGTCTGGTGCGAAATGGCTACTTAATGGTCACTGATGGATTAGGCGCATGGATGCTGGGTGAGGCCAGGCTTTCACCAGCGAGATTAAAGAATCCTTTCATGGGGGTGAAAAAAAAAAAAAGAATCCTTTCAGGGATCTAAAATGGGTATTATTTTAAATAATTCAGTAACATCTTTTAAACAGCTGAGTCATAAATCATTTGGAGACAGGAAAGGGCCACTCTATCTTTTCTTACAATTATTGGTAGTGCATACAAGTTTTGTATATAAAAACAGGCTAGAAGTCATTATGTCTGAGGCACAGGAATAAACGGCATGCCCTATAAAGCAATCTGCAGGAAATGTTTTAGTACCAAATGACATTTTAAAAACAGACACAAAGCAAAATGTGAGTGCTACCATTAATTGGAGAATCTGAAGGAAGCAGAATGAGGGACAGGAAATTAATGTATTTTATGACTCTAAGTATTCAGTTCAGAAAGGCAAGGCGACAGTTCAAGACAGTAACATAAGAATTCCAAGTATTTGCTCATTTACCTTTTCAACTGCAGCCCGAGACTGGATTAATAGTTTTCTGATTGTTCACTGTGGGCCTTGCCAGAAACAGTCATATGTTAATAATAGTTGTAGCTTGTGAATTATGTGCCACTTTGTCACCAAGTTCATTTGAATGTACTGAATCTGATGAGCTAATAATTCTCCCTCCTCTACGGTCTGGCAGGCTTGAGATTTTCAAGAGGAATATTGAAATATGTGGCACCCACGACGGGCAGAAAAGGAAGGGAAAATGTGAAGACAGCAGGTAACTATGGAGTCTGCTCTTACTCACAGATAAGGGAACAGGGACAAAGAACTTAGCACATGAGTTACCCCATTTCGAGACTTTGGTAGATATCATCAGCATCATCATTACTATAATCACTATGGTCCTCCTATTGATTGGAAAGAGACAGGACACATCTTTGAACTTGGAGAATGAAATCTCTGCAAAAAAAGGCCTATCTGTGTGGCAGCCTCAGTGCTTTGTTGCAGTTCGGTTGACGGCTGAGATGATCATCTGAACTTGGCGCACCTTCCATTATCTCCGTTTCAACAATGAGAAACTTTAAGCTCAGGGAAGCCACGCTTTGCCAGAGGGTGGTCGCCAGCACCGCGCCCCGGTCCAGACTGCACCTCCCAACACCTGCGCTCTGGCCGCAGACCACCCCACGCTCCACCTCTGCAAAGAGCTCCAAACAGTTGGGTGGGGTGGTGGGGGGAGGTCGACCCTTGTGCGCTAGCCTGCCGTCCCCCAACACATCAAATGTGTGCATTCCACTGCGGTTTCAGCAAAGATTAGTGCATGAAAAACTGGGCCCCCCAAGAAACAAGACCCTCACGGTGACATAAGAAATCTGCTTTGCTTATAATTTCACATGTAATTTCCTCCAGATTCCCTCCCTGGCTCATCAGATGGCCACCGTGTCTTATGTGACGCAGGAGTGACTGTATTACCCGTCTGGAGAAATAAAGCAGAAGCTTTTACACCCACGACAAACTTCACCCCCTGTTTTCGTTGGGCCAGTATATATCCACACAAACCCATCGATACGCCTGGGTATGCTTTGTTATACAAACACATTTGTCCTTGAGGGTCACTGTCAAAATTCTGAGACCCTACAGCACTGTTTGCTCTTGCACTCCCTTCAGAGCACTTATGCACTCAAGGGCAGGGGACAGCGGTGTGATTTCTAGGGCCTTTTACCCTCTGCCCACCTCCACCTCTGAAAGGTGACGGGTACAATACCCACCCAGCCCAGAGAGGAAGCTAAGAAAAACACATGTTCCTAGAAAACACACGGCCACGTGTGCCCAGATGCTGGAGGGGCCGGCAGCAGGCAGGGACTGAGCCAGGCAATGGCCCCCAAGCCGGCATCCAGCCCATGACACAGCTCCCGAAGATGCTACACACAGAGCCTGCCGCTCCCCTCCGGCCCCCTCCTCGGATGACTGGAGGTTTATGGCCCAGAGAAAGGACAAATCACTGATGGACGCTCCCTTCTGCACCCCCCAAAGCAAACCGAACACATACATCCCCGAAGTAAAGGGTGTTTTGGAGGAGACAGGTGATGTTACCAGGACCCCGCCTGACGCTTCCCACAGCTAGCTTCACCTGGGATGCACAGGGATAGTATCCCCCCACCTGCTCCAACACTTTTAATGTTTATTTTTGAGAGACAGAGACAGAGTACGAGCAGGGGAGGGGCAGAGAGAGAGGGAGACACAGAATCCAAAGCAGGCTCCAGGCTCTGAGCTGTCAGCACAGAGCCTTGCACAGGGCTTGAACTCGCAAACCGTGAGATCATGACCTGAGCCAAAGTCGGATGCTTAGCTGACTGAGCCCCCCAGGCGCCCCGCCAACGCTTATTCTGAAGAATTACCATGCTCAGGAAACCTGGAGAGCGCAGTGAGCACCTGCCTCCCCCCAATGTACACATCACCAACTGCTGACAATTTCACCGCATCTTTGCCCTCGCTTTCTTTCTCTACATAGATGTGCATGTATTTGTACATACGTGTATGTGTGCACATACATACAAATTTTCTTTTGTCAAACCCTTTGAAAGTCCCTTGCAAACAACAGTCCAAATACCTCAGCACTGAGGAAATTTACAAATTTACAAATTTCCATGGAAGGACATTCTTCTAAACAGCCACAAACTGGGGCACCTGGATGGCTCAGTTGGTTGAGCAGCTGACTTCGGCTCGGGTCATGATCTCACAGTTCATGAGTTCAAGCCCCACATCAGGCTCTGTGCTGACAGCTCGGAGCCTGGAGCCTGCTTCGAATTCTGTGTCTCCTACTCTCTCTGCCCCTCCCCTGCTCACACACATA
Organism: Suricata suricatta; assembly: GCF_006229205.1. Lineage (NCBI taxonomy): Eukaryota > Metazoa > Chordata > Mammalia > Carnivora > Herpestidae > Suricata > Suricata suricatta. The sequence continues at coordinate 3,182,799 of NC_043701.1, forward strand.
CACACACACACACTCTCTCTCAAAAATAAATGAAAATTTAAAAAATAAAAAAACAATAAATAAAATAAACAGCCACCAACTGTACCTTCTTCCTACATTAGAACACAAGCAATGTTTAACCTGAACATAGAGCACCACTGAAATTCTTTAATTTTCCCCCAAGGTTTTTCTATCTATTTCTTTTGATCAAGGAATCAGTCAAGGTCAATGTTATGTATTCACTGTTATTTAATTCTTTTAATTTAATATATCCTCACCCTCTACCTCACCATCTTTCAGACTGTTTCATTTTTCATGCTAACACTACTTTTTTTGTTGTTTTATTTTTATAAATAAGGCCAGTAGTCTTCTAAAAAACTCCACAATCTGGACTCAGCTGACTATTTTCTCACGATTAGATTTATCTCAACATTTTTGGCAATAATATTACATAAAGAACGTGCTGGGTTGCTTATCCTATCCTATCAAGAAGCATAGATTTTGCTACCACATCAACAGTACTGACTTCGACCACTTGGCTAAGCAGCATTCATTAGATCTCCCCATTAGAAAGGTCATTTTATGGGTTTCTTTTTGTTCTGAATTATTAAGAACTTAAGGGATGATACCTCAAGATTTTGTGGATATCTTCTTCCCTCCTAACCTGTTCCGGTGATTTTGGCATTCATTGGTGACTTCTGCCTGGGTCAGCTATGATACTAGGAAATGAAAGATAATTTTCTAAATCCATAATGCTTTCTATCTTTATCAGGACACATTCTGTTGAAAAAGAGAACTTTCCACTATCTTTACACTTCACGTTTTTTAGGTAAATTCTTAAAGCAAAATTTGGGATCAAAAAATTCATTGTTGGAACCCACGCGGCTCTTTGCTCTATGAATCTCTACAGCTTCTGATGGTTATAGCTCTTCATTCTGGGGTCTCTGTGACCTCTGATAAGTGCAGTCTTTTTCCTGGAGGTCTCCATGACCTCTGATGGTCACAGCTCTTCCTTCTGGGGGACTCCATGACCTCTGAGGGGGGCACTTTTTGCAGCTACATTGTCACATCAACATATTTTTCAAGAGGGCCTGAAATCCATCTGTTATTTTTTTGAAGGCAGTCTGATGATACTTGTATTTTCTACAAAACTACCTCCAATTTCTTGACTTCTTCTAAAATGATACAACAATTTATTCCGCTTTGCTATTTTCACACACTGAATAAAAAATAGAGAGAGAAAATATGTAGCAATAGGTAGAAAATGATGTATAAAATTTTGTAGCTTTGAGAAAATGGCTAACAGTCATTCAAAAATATTTTTGGCTCCATCCTTTCACCGGTTCCAGGGATAACAGAGTAGAGAGGACACAGCACCAACCCTCAAAAAGACCTCACTATTCCCTATTTCCAGGTACAAAGAAGAAGGCTACTTAAAATTAAGAGGTCCTTCCATTATATCCCGAGGGTACAGTTCCTGAGTTCCCAAGCTAGAAGCAAGCTGAAGTCCTTTCTGTATGAGCCAACGATGGGATGCATTTGGGGGCACGGCTGCTCTTGCTCCCCCGGCCGTGAAGTGCACGTGGCCGGGTGGTTCACGTGGTCTGGTCTACAAGTGAGCTCATTCCAGTGTATGTTCTAGAAGTTGTATGGATCACCCCGTTGGATTGTGGTCCCAGCTCAGTCACTAAGTGAATGAAATAGAACCACTTCGGGGGGGGCCTACATATGCAAAACGTGGGTAAGAATACCTCCCCCATGGGGTTGCTGTGAGAACTGTCAGTTCACGTCATGAAACGGCTTATAATTCTCAGCTCACAATGCATATTCGGTGACGATGAGCTGCTTTGTTTTGATGACGATTACAACTATTATTATTGATCTGACTATTCTGTCCCCAAAAGCGGTCAACGTAAGATAGAGTAAGACTCCCCAAACAATTAAGGAGCCCCTCCCAGGGTGAGGAATACAGAATTACTGACTTGCTCAAGAAGCAAAATGCTGGAAAACAACGCTACTCCAAATGCACCAGGCAATAAGAGCAGAAAATCCCCCCGTTAGGAGCCAAATTACAGCATACTAACACAGAGGATTAAAGCCTACTGTACAGGGAAACGTTCTCGGAATTAATGAGGCCCACACTGCACGTTATTAGCCAGAGAGATTAGCGCTGCGGGCCGGCGGGCAGGCAGCCTAGCTCCAGCACCGGGCTGCCGCGTGGACACCTGAAACCACCCAGTGCAAGTCAATTAACCCCAGGAGGTCATCGTAGCGCAGAGAGCCGCTCTGAAGCTTCCCCTGCGGGACACAGATGGACTTCTACGTGCTTCACGCATTTGTGGCATCGAGACAGGCGACGTTAGCAGAGCTGCCAGATCTCAGGTCCCGCAGTGGTTAGCCCATTGTGTTTAGTCCCGTTACGTTGATCCACTAACAAAAAGAGCCCAGCTCACTTTTAACCACGTGATGACTAATGAGAGATTACGTATTTCTAAATATTAAAAATACTTAGGAAAACACAGGGGTGGTGGACCTGTTTAAGGACAGTCCGATAGCTCATATGGTGGTGCCACCCCACACATTTATTTCCCACTAGAAGAATATCATAAGCAGGGGTGAAGGGGAGAGCCACCAGCAGCAGCCTCAGCCCTGCAGCCTGGCTACGGCCGGGCACATGTTGGCACTAGTCATGGCCGCCATCTGCTCAAGGCCACGGCCCGCCAGCCCTTCACCACACATCACCATCTCCACGGGTCCAGCAAATTGCTTGATGCTGGCAGATTTCCAAAAGCACCATATGAGCAAAAGAGCCGTCCAACACGTACTGGACGGGCGAGTGTAAACGCATATGGCTTCTGAGGAAGCCGGAGGGCTGAGGCGGCGCTGGTTGGGGCTCGGGAATGGCACCAACCCTGCAGGACTCTTCAAGGTGAGGAGAAGGTGAACGCACCTGTCCGCGGGCGGGGAGGGTATCCGACACCCTCATTCTAGTGCGGCGCTCATTTACCGAAAGGCAGGGGTGTGCTTGTGACGTTGGCAGGACTCCTGGGAAAGGGTGCCTTAGGAAGCGATCCGCATCACTGCCATAAACAAGCCCCGCAGACGGGGGCGCAGCCAACAGACAGTTATTTCTCCCCGTCTGGAGGGTGGGAGGTCCACGGACGAGGCCCTGACAGATTTGGTTCCTGGTAAGAGGCCTCTACTTGGCCTGCAGATGGCTCCTAGAGACACACACACAGAGAGCTCTGGTCTCGCTTCCTCTCCCTGATGATCCCATTATGAACCCCACGTTCAAGACCTCATCTAACACTAATCACCTCCCAATGGGCTGAGTGGGGTTAGAGCTCCAGCGTGGCTCCGGTGAGGAGACAAACATTCAGTCCGCAGCAAGGCAGATACTAAAAGGGGGGTGAATAAGGGCCGACCGATATTAACCGGTGGCCCCCAGAGCCCTCCCCCTACACTCTGCCCCATGCTCTGCCGTCCGCCGTGCGGTCTGTCTCCTGCCTTTGGGCTGCGCTCAGCTCACTGGCTGGGCTTCTGGAATCGTTCCCACCTATGCTCAGAACACTTCCCTGCACTTTTCACGATGTGCTCCCCCATTTCACCCCCGTCTGCTCAAGCATCGCCTCCTGCAACAGTGTCCCCGGGACACCAGTCCAACTGCTCCCTTTCTTCCGCTCAGTTCTGTTATTCTGCTCGTCTTCGTGCGAGCACCCCGTGGCCGCTGCTCCCAGAAAACAGGCGTATTTTCGGCAGCGCATCTACTTCCACCCCGTGCTTAGGGCCAGGTCCCTGCTGCTCGGTGCTGTGCCGCAGAACCTTCCAGGTCTCCAGCATGCGGTAAGTCCAAGTAAGCCAGGGGCTGGGGAGGGGGGAGGGGCGAAGGTTTCACAAGGCAGAGTTTCAGTTAGGGAAGATGGAAAGTTCTGGAGATGATGGTGGTGATGGAGGCACAACAAGAATGTCTTCAATGCCGTGCGCATGAGCATGGTCAAATGGTAGATTTTATATTATCTATGTTTTATCATTTTTTTGAATATTATAAGTAAAAAAATGTGTTGACTTTGAGAAAGAGCCCTTATATATTTAACACGGCTTCTAATGTATCAAAGGAATTACTTCCCAAAAATGTTCATCACAGCTGGCCTGAAGAGGATTTGGGAAACGTATCACAATAACTTAAAAAACAATCAGCACACAGCCACTCACTGTTGAACGCACTTATGATCCTCCTGCCGATTGCCCAGAGCTCCCCATTCAGTACAAACTGCACCCCTTTCCAACAGGGGGCTGTTGACAAGGTGCCCGTCACATGCCATGCCATTTATTTATTTTTTAATTTTAAAAGTTTATTTATTTAAAAAAATTTTTTAATGTTTTATTTATTTTTGAGACAGAGAAAGACAGAGCATGAGCGGGGAGGGGCAGAGGGAGAGGGAGACAAAGAATCCGAAGCAGGCTCCAGGCTCTGAGCTGTCAGCACAGAGACCAATGCGGGGCTCGAACCCACAAATGTGAGATCATGACCTGAGCTGAAGTCGGAGGCTTAACCAACTGAGCCACCTAAGCACCCCAAAAGTTTATTTATTTTTGAGAGAGAGAAAGAGAGCAAGCGAGTGGAGGGAAGGGGCAGAGAGAGAGGGAGAGAGAATTCCAAGCAGGCTCTGCACTGTCAGCACTGCGCCCAATGTGAGGCTCAAACTCACAACCCGGGAGATGATGACCTGAGCCTAAACCAAGAGTTGGATTCTTAACCAACTGAGGCCCGCAGACGCCCCCGCGTGCCATGTCCTTAAAATGGCCTCACAAAGCCAACCTGATAGCCTCCTCTTTGAATGAAGAAATAGGGATCTACACCAGTAATTATCAATAAAATAAATACAATTAAGTCAAAATAAAGAGCTCTTTTTAAGTGTTCTCCAAGGCTGGCCCTTGAAGAGAATGACCGAGGTTGGGGGTGCAGACAACGGGCCCTTCAGTTCTGGCTCCCTGTTTCCTCAGCCTCCTCCCCGTAGGCGCACCCAGAACACCGCCCTTACCATCATCGGTCACGCTGAAACCATTTGGTGCCAATCCCAGGAGTAGATAAAGTGACAGAATGCAGGGAGAGAGAAAGGGGTCCGTGCACGGTGGGGCCAGGAGGCTTGCGGGGGGAGGGAGGGGGGTGACCAGAGCAGAGGTGAAGGGGGCTCTACGAGGGTCCAGCCAAACCTGACCTCTGCCAGGAGGGCGGGCCGCCACAAATACGAAACACATCTGTGAAATTTGTGTCCCCGGGGTGGCCTGGCCTCACTTGGGCCCGACTTCTGCTGCCACGTGGTCTTCTAGAAACACTTCCAAGTAACCGACCCAGCAAGGGCAAACCGTCCCCTCTCAGAGCCTTTCTGTTCCCACTGTAATGGCTCTCTTGGTAGATTTAGCCATTTCCTTCAGTGTTTGTTTGTAAATGAAATGTTGGTCACTTCACCTAATGCACTGATATCATCCTGCTTTTTTCTTCCTCTGGAAGTAATTAATGAAAAAGCAGCTGTGATAGCATCTTGGCTCAATGTCCCAAGAGGCAAATCAACAGGGTCAACGCAGCCCCTGCCCCCAGGCTGGGGAAAGGGCACAGGCTGGAAAAATGACGTATAACCACCACCATATGTGACGAACGGTATATTTTCAGTGCCACGCGGTGGGGCACGGCTGACATGTGGCCCGTGGCGGGGAAGCAGGGGGCGCTGGCCAAGGGACTGGGGGCTCGCCTTGCCTTTCAAGAGCACTGCTCTAGGATACTGTAGCCTACGGTCCTTTAGAATCTGCAGAGGAAGGTGCCCCCCGTTGCTCTGCGTTATGCTTTCACACCTGGCCACGACTGGACAGTGCTGGCCTTCAAAGGTCCAGGACGCTTGAAATGATTTCTGTCCAGTGAGCAGGATCTGGGGACATAAAAGCCAACAGCGGCCTCTGCGCGGGCAGGCCCCGGGCACATCTCCGGAGACTTTGATTCCGGCTCGCCCCGACGGCTCCGTGCAGCCCTCACAGCCCTTGTGCGGTGCTATCCTCTGGGCCGAGGCCTCCCGTGTCACTTTGGAGCGTGTGCATTGTCCTGCCCTCTCGTCCCCGCCCCACACGATGTCCACATAAAGCCTAGATTGAGACAAAGGGCCTGATGCCCACCTCCGCCCCGGCCGCACTACCAGGAACCCCAGGGCCTCCGGCTTCGGGCACATTCGCGCTCTCCCTGAAGGCCAAGCTGCACGGCCAAGGGGAAGCCAGAATCAGCAGCATCTCAGCTGGGCGGTGGGAGGGGTCTTGATCTCGCAGATTCTTTTTTGGCTCCTTAGTTTTTCTAATGCCCCTGAAGTCACATGGCACAGGTATTTGCCCAGGTGTCCACTGGGTGTCCCCTCCTATACCCAGACAAGCAATCTGTCCCTGAACCCCACTCCCCGGGCCCCTGGAAGGAACTCTGTCTGCCTGGCATCCAGTGTCCACAGGCCGGCCAGTCAGGACACCGGGACCCAGGGCCAGCGTGCACCGCGCCCAGCACAGGTGAGCACCAGACACTACTCATCGGTTCCCACCTTCTTTTCACAAGCTTGAGCCTCATCCGGAGAATGGGCAGGATGACTGCTCCAAGGCCAGCATGGGGGGACCTTTTTACCTTTCAGCATTTCATGCAATCTTGAAAGAGGACTTTTTGTTTTGGCAGACTGGTGATATCAGTCCCGAATGGACCCCAGCACTTGGACTTGGACAAGCAGAAGCTTCTGCAAGTGCCTCGCAGGAGAGCGTCAGCACGCTCAGGGGAGCGCAAGTAGGTGGCTTCATTATCCGGGTCTGAAAGGTGCCTCAGCACTTGGTGGGATGAGGTACTAGTTGTGTCGAAGGAATCAGGCTTCTTCGCTCAATTTCTTCAACAACAGCTCCCGCCGGAGTGTCCTTACTGACTCGAGGAGTAGCTAGAACCCTCCGAAGAACTTTCTCCAAGTATTCGGTCTGGTTCTGAAGTAAGAGTATTTGAAAGTACTTACAGCTCACATTCCCAGAAAGAAACAGAAGAGCTCTAAGTGAGTCACATCAAAGGGTCAAATGCTATTTTGTGGGCCATCACCCAATTTTAATTAATCGGCACAAGCTGCTGAGCTGACATTTTTCAGAAGAGACGAGGGACGTGGGAATGAGACAGAGGACACGTTTAGATGGACAACGGGTTTGAGTGTAGCAAAGACCCAGAATGTCATCAGTCAACCACTCAAGAGTCGACTGCTGCCTGGTCACAAAATCCGACCCAGCCTGAGACTGAGCAGAGAAACCCAATTATCCCCGCGGGCTGGTGTGACGGGCATGAGACCTGGCTGCACTCCTAACCAGCTCCCCAGCCCCGGAAGAAAAGAGAATCCCTCCTATAGGCCGGCCCGTTCAAGATCCTCCGACGGCATCCATCCACAACATCCTTAACACCGAGCCGTGGCGGACACAGGGGATCGCAAGAGTCAGGCACCTGGATGAGTCCCTGCTGGCCATTTTCCAGAGGAGTTAGGGCCACTAGGAGGTGTGGACTGTTGAATAAGGCGGGAAGAATCAGGTGGAATGTGGCCTCTAAAAGGCAGGACTTGTGGCCCAAAGCTGGGCTGAGGGCCACCCGGGATGTGGGAGGACAGTGGTACATAAATGCCACATGCTGTCGAGGGCTGATTCAAACCACAATGGACACAAAACCAAGGACAGATTTTAGCTACAAAAGTGAAAAGCAGGAAATCGCCAAACACTCCGCCAAAGGATTGATCCGAACGCTGAAACCACTCTGGCGCTTACCGACATTGCGCAGACACAGGTCTTCAGTACGGGGTTAACGTATGCCTACCGGCCGGCCAGACACCCCCGCTGCAGCCGCAGATCAGAACGGACCCACCTGGACAACTCGGTAGACGCTGTTTGCTGAGCCTCACACCCAGAGTGTCTGATTCGGTGGATTTGGGACAGGACCCCTGAGAGTCCGCTTTTCTAACCCGTTCCCAAGAGGGGCGCTGCCGCTGGCCGGGGACCACACTTTGAGAACCACCGCCTGGCTGCTGAGTACTTGTGAGTCAGGTGGCTCTTCGTTCCTCCCGACTCGTGTATTTCTCGGAGCATACGTGAGCGCCTACTGACTACACGCTTACAGCGTGAGGTTACGGTAACCAGCATCCCCGCCCTAAAGCTTTCCGATTTCGACTCATGTTCCAGGATAGAAAGTAAACCTCCATGACGACCTAATTACACACATGCACAGTCAGAATCAAGGTTCCAGGAGACAGTATCTATTCGTATTCCCGTGTACCCGGCTCATTGCAATTTTTCCCTCTTCTGCTCCGTTGCGCTCCACCAACTCCCTTTTCAGTGGAATTCTAGCAGTGATGGGGGAGGGAGTCAAGAAAAGAAAAGTATATTATGTAAAACACGGACTTGTAGCTTTTAAATTGTTTTAATACTCACTTATTTTTGTGAGAGACAGAGTGTGAATGGGAGAGGGGTAGAGAGGGTGACACAGAATCCGAAGCAGGCAAGAGCTGGGAGCTCATGACCTGAAGCTAAGTCAGACACTTAACCTAGTAAGCCACCCAGGTGCCCCAGACTTGTGGCTTTTGGATTCCAAAGGGAATTAGGAGCATCTGGGGGGCTCAGTCCGTTGAGCATCTGACTTCGGTTTAGGTCATGATCTCACGGTTCATGGGTTCCAGCCCTGCATCGGGCTCTGTGCTGACAGCTCAGAGCCTAGAACCTGCTTTGGATTCTGTGTCTCCCTCTCTCCCCTGCCCCTCCCCTGCTCATTCTCTGTCACTCAAAAATAAATACATGTTAAAAAAAATTTAGATTCCAAAGGAAATTAATATTTAAGAAACATGCAACAACTGTTGGTATTTTTACAAATTTGTGCTTTTCAATTCGTTAGAGGCAATCCTATTAGAAATGCCAGGAATGTTAAGGCAGAAGTCATTTGTCAGAGTCATTGGAGAATGCCCAACTAGCAGACTTAAAATAAAAAGGATTTCTCAGTGTTGGTAAATGACAGTCCAAAATTACACATACTATGTATGGACACAGCTCATTTTTCTTTTTATCATCATGTGGCTTGGCGTCAGTGAAGACTGAGCGGCTGTGGAGCTGGTGGCTGAGGTGGGCGCCCCTTTCAGGGAGGAGTCGTCCGGGTCTCCATCCACATCTGTCACTGCCCGTCCCTTGCCAGGAACCCTGGGAAACCACTGATCCGCTCCACCGTGCAAAACGGTTATTGATTGTATCGGTTCTTGGCTCTCAGTTGCTTCTGTGGACCTCAGGAAACCTCACCTTGGAGGTGTCCTACGGTCACCTGAGGAAGAAGGGTCTCTTGTGACAGGACACACGTAGGTAACGCATGACCTTCCATCGCACAGAGGAGGGGCTCAGGCAAGATCAGAAAGCTTCCCGTGCACAGTTCGTCTCCTTGTAAATACCTGTCCGTCTCCTCATGCAACTCAGCTCCGACAGACAATCAATTCTGAGACACCTTTAAAGCTTCGCAGGGAGGGGGTCGCCTGGGGGGCTCAGTCAGTTGAACGTCCAACTTCAGCTCAGGTCATGGTCTCGTTCACGGGTTCAAGCCCTGCGTCAGGCTCTGTGCTGACAGCTCGGAGCCTGGAGCCTGCTTCAGATTCTGTGTCTCCCTCTCTCTCTGCCCCTCCCCTGCTCACAATCTGTCTCTCTCTCTCTCTCTCAAAATAAATAAATGTTAAAAAATTTTTTTAAATAAAGCTTCGCAGGAAGTAAATTCTATTCAGACTCAGGCAAAACTGAGTTTCTTGATGATGAGGAGTCATCTCTGCCTTTCATGCTTCACACTTCCTGGATTTTTCGCATCTTTTAACGGTTTTAGTAGGTCCCACCCCAGCCAATTCCTCAACCACGCGTTCAAGAAACCCACTAATCTAAAAAATCCTGACGAGGACTTCACCCTGAGGTGTGACCGCCACCTGACTGCCCGAGAACCACCCAGGAGGGCTTGTAAATTACCAGTGACCCCGCCCCCCCAATTAAATAAGGGTCCCTGTGGACAGGAAGCGGCACCTGCATTTTCAAAAGCTCCTTCGGACACTCTACTGCGCATCCGCAGTTGAGAACCACGGCCCTGTCAACGACGCATCCTCTGCCACCAGGTGGGACACATTCCAACAGAAACGCCAAGGGACAGAGTCACCTGGGGCTGGGGAATGGCTTCTCCCATCGGGAGGCGATGGGCGAGGGGCATGGTGACAGGAGCGGGGCCCCTTCCCTGGCGTCCTCCCGCCCAGGCACGTCTGCCGCTGGGGCTACTTTCTTGCACTCTGTCCGTCTCTTCCTAACTCACGGCCAGGCGCGCGGGGTCAGGCACGGAGCCAGCCTCTGCTTCAGCCTATGAGCTCACGACAAGACAGCAGCCCCAGGGGCCGAACAAGGGTCTGCAGATCCATCCGGAACACAGTGGGATGCACGCCCGTCCAGGAGACAGAGGAAAGCTGTCCTCCCACTTGCAAGAGGGACAGTGAATGCGGGCCACCAGGCCACTTAGCAGTTAGGGACTCTGAGCTGTGAATTCGGCTCAGTCGGTGAATGCCAAGCCTAAACGGGCCATGCTCTGCTCCAATTTAACTTGAACCCACGGTACCATGTTCTCATTTCTCCTGGCACGTGAAAAGTGATTTATCTGTCCCCAGAAAATATGACACAACAGAGCGGTCTCCCCACGGTTCTCTGTTTCTGAACTTCGACCAGAGTTACCTGCAGATTGCTCCTTGCCCTACAAATTTTTATTTATTTATTTATTTATTAATGTTTATTTATTTTTGAGACAGAGAGAGACAGAGTACAAACAAGGGAAGGCCAGAGAGAAAAACACAGAATCAGAAGCAGGTTCCAGGCTCTGAGCTGTCAGGACATCACACGACATGGGGCTTGAGCCCCCGAACCCCGAGATCATGACCTGAGCCGAAGTTGGATGCTTAACCGACTGAGCCCCCCAGGCGCCCCCCCCCCATGAATGTTATGTGCTCCGCCAGATCTGTGTGTCACGGTTCTGTGCTTTCAAACTGGCGCAGGTGGTATAGTTTATTTTTGTTTTGCTCCTGTTTTCCTTTCGGGGGAGCCTGGCTGGGTGGCTTGGCAAATTCCGGGAATGCTCTGGTGTGGGGCATGGCCTCAATTCCATGTGGTTCCACCGGAGGCTGTGGGGTAACTGATCCCTGAATTAATCAGTTTCCAGAAACAATGGTGAGTCGAGTTGCTTTCTCCCAGCCTCAGGCTGTGCCAAATCAACAGACCACTAATTCAGTCCACTCGAACAAGGTACTGGGCATGCAAAGCCAGTGTAATTCATCGATAGAACATTCCTGTTTCTCTCTGAGTGAGGACAGCTCACTGGGCTGAAAACATAATAGAAAGAAGCCTGTCCTGTGAGCTCGTTTGTCCTGCCAGAATGGGGGAGACGCAGCTGACCTTCCGCTGGGACCGAGCTCAGGGAAGGGGCAGGTGGCTCCATGAGGGCACTCCACCCCTATCCTGCTTTTCCAGAATTTTCTGGCGCAGCCCACTGAGTGTGCAGCTGTCTCATGCAGTATGGACCATGAATTCAGGACCTGGTTTCTCTTGCGTGCCTAAATAAACTAGGAAATTCAGGACACTGGCTGGGCAGTGAGCGTCCATGAGATGGGCCACATCACTGTTTCCCCAATTGGGCAGGAGCGTGTCCTGTGCCCTGAGTGTGTCTCTGCATGTGTGCACCTGTCCTTGGAGAGGGCCAGTGAGAGGCTGAGTGTGCACAGGGGAGCGTGATCGATGTGAGCAGGCTGAACCTCTGATTATGCTCTGGATCATTCGTTTCCTTAAGGTTTAAGATCATCAACTTAGCTGAAAGTTTATACCTACGATTGATCTGATTATCTGTATTCATTGGTTACGTTGATATTTACTGATCAGTCTCTAAGGTGCGAGAGTGATTCTGAAGCTGGGCGAGCTGCCCGGGGAGTCCACGGATGGCTCACTTCCTAGACAAAGGGCTCAGCCTACAGCCCCAACAGCCTGCTGCCTGCTCACCAGCTGTTAGGGCAGAGCTGTGTTCTTAAAACAGGTACGTAACCAAGGCACGGTTATGATTTTGGCTCAGGTCCCAGCGTGATGGGATCGAGCCCCAAGTCAGGCTCCTTGCTGGGTGTGGAGCCTGCTTGGGATTCTCCCTCTCCCTCTGTGCTCACGTGCTTGTGCAAGTGTGTGCTCTCTCAAAATCACACACACACACACACACACACACACACACACACACACACATAAAGACAAGTGCATAATCACAAATTAATGACATTTAAAAATATTAAAATCAGACAGATGAAAATGGATGGTTCTTGGAAGGTAAAAGATAGCTACAACTTACAATACACCATTAACGGACTAAATACGATCTGGTAATCTGGAGGAACTCAATGGTAAGAACACATTAGCTAAAGAAATATGCTCAAAAGTTAATACGAAGGCATTTACTAAATTTAGCAAACATGCAGTTTTATTTTTTTAATGTTTTATTTATTTTTGAGAGAGAGAGAGAGAGAGAGAAAGAGAGAATCCAAAGCAGACTCCAGGGTCTGAGCTGTCAGCACAGAGCTTGACGCGGGGCTTGAACCCACAAACCATGAGATCATGACCTGAGCCAATCTGAACCGAAGTCAGATGCTCAAATGACTGGGCCATGCAGGTGCCCCAGCTAGTATGCAGTTTTAAAAAGTAGACAGTTAAAAAAAACAAAACAACAAATAGGCAAACCAATATACAGACCGCACGCTGACAGACACATGCTGTCCCAGGGGGCACAGCCAAGGACCGCTCTCCCAACCTCTCCCTCAAGACTCGCAAGCCTACCATTCAGAGGAGCCGCCAGCCCCAACATTCACGCTTGTATCTCTTCATAAGTAAAGGGTTCGGTCACACAGCCATTTCCTTCAGCCCTGATCTAGAAACCTAAGGCTCCCATTTAATATGGAGTAGTTTCATAACAAACGCATTTCTTCTTAATCTAAAACATGTTCAAAAGGCTACACGGAGGCCAGAGAATCAGGTCACAGCCTCACGAGAGGCTCAAGAGAGCGGTCACCGGGGTCAGCTTCTCAAGCCCGGCTCCACGGCAGAACGCCTGGAGAGCTCAGAAAACCACTGCTGCCTAGGGCTCCGCCAGGAACAACGTGAGAGGAGGAGGGACTCTGGCTGCGGTCTTCTGAAAGTCCCCTACCCCCGCCCCCCCGCCCCGAACTCTAATGTGCAGCCGAGATTGACGGCCACAGCCTTGGATCTGGGCCCCAAACTTCAGGTACACAGGACACATCCCTCATCTCCTATAAATACGCAGCGCTGACCGGCTCTCGGGGCTGGGGGCCTGGGCTCCGGTCTGCACTTGGACGAGTTCCAGCTGACATTAGTGGTACTGGTTAGTGGGTCACACTGCGCGTATCCATCTGTGGCGCCTCTGACCAGCTGACTCACCAGAATATGCCCTGGTGCAGGGGGAGAGTGAGGCCAGCCCAGGGCACACCTGTCCCTCCCTTCTGTAAGGAGGGGGGGCGTAGTATCTTCTTGGCATCAAATGCCAAATACCAAATAATTTGGAAATGACTCCTGCATTCATCTGGCACACGACCCTGTCCAGGAACCCCATTCTCAGGGTCCTGAGAGGTGCGTCTGTTTTTCAAACGGTGTTCTTTTTTTAAGTCTACATGAAAGATTACATTTTTCGTTGGTGAATTTTACCTTGTTGGTTTTGATATCCATCCCATGCACGTGTCATCATGCAGGCACAGCAACGTGACGACAGGTTTTGTAATATCCTCACAAAGCAGGCAGGACGGAACCTGCGAAGTACTTGCACCTGACCCTGACCTTCCGATCCAGCGGTTCCAGGAACAGTGGGGGACAGACACAGTTCTCTGTTGTCTTCAAGGCACAGCACGATGACGCTGCTGGTTATCATTATCAACAGTAAAGACCAGATCCGGGGGCCCTTCGGTGGCTCGGTCGGTTAAGGATCTGACTCTTGATTTCGGCTCCGGAGCTGACCCCAGGACGGTGGGATGGAGCCCCACTCAGCTGGCTCTGCACACAAGCAGGCTCTCCGGATGGAGCCTGCTTGAGATTCTCTGCCCCTCCCCCACCGATGCACGCGCGCTCTCTCTCACAAATAAACCTAAATACATACGTAAATACATAAACATTAGCTCCTGCAATGGCAACTGTCATCCCAGCAGATAACTCTGCACAAGTGACACAACCAAAGGTTCTCAAGAAGCCGACGGCCCATGGAGCCCAGCGCCTCATACACACGGACCCTTCTATCATGCACAGGAAAGCTACCGTGGCCAACGGAAGGCGCGTCCCGCCCAGGCCACCAGGGATGAAGTCCCAGCAGGGCACATGATAATTAGACTGCTCCCTTACTGCGATTTCCAAGCCTCACGCTATCGCTAGTTGTTTATGTCACGTAATTAAGTTTTTCTGGAATACAGCCATAAATCCCACGCCGGCCGCTGAGGCGACCACTCACTATCCCGCCAGCTAACACCAAACGAGGCAAGCGTTGTCTACGATGCTTTCAGCTTCGTAATACAGAGCTGCACCGGCCAGGAGGTCACGCAGAGACCGCCTGGACAACACCAAACCAACGCGCTTCCAGAGGCCTTTCACATCGTGTGGCCTTTTCGATGCAGGCCCATTCTAGGCTGGTTCTCCATTCTCATGAATCAGTTTCTAAACCATCCTCTTGTCCTCCTTTGGAACGGGTCGGGCTCAGAAATAGGACTATGCCTGGGCCTGAATTTGGTGCCGTAAAAATAAGAAACTAAGGGAAGTCATTTACGATTTTGGGTCAAAGTGCAGAGACTTGAGACATGAAGGGGGCTTGGAACGTGAAGTCTGGAGAATGCCCCCCTTCCCCAAGGATCCCACAGACAAGAGCCCCACGGACGCTCCCTACGCAGAGTGTTATCCAGGGCACCTAGGTGATATTTATTTTTTAATGTTTTTATTCATTATTGAGACAGAGGCAGTGCATGAGTGGGGGAGGAGCAGAGAGAGAGGGAGACACAGAATTGGAAGCAGGCTCCAGGCTCTGAGCTGTCAGCACAGAGCCCGACATGGGGCTCGAACCCACAACCCATGAGATCATGCCGAGATGAAGTCGGACTTTAAACTGACTGAGCCACCCAAGCGCCCCACCCAGGTAATATTTCAAAAATAAGCAGAGTGGACTTATCACACTGTTCCAACTGCTAAATGGCAGCTCGTGAGCAGACCCAAGCCAGCCTCGATTCTCAAAGACACAGGAAAGAGGAGATCATTACTGGCCAAGTCCAATGAGCCAGGAAGTGTCCGATACCTTCATCTTATATCTGAAAGTCAAGCCACATTCAGAAAAAAGTTGTCCCCTGAGCACAGCCCTTCTGTTGCCAGCTTTCCCATCACCGCCACCTGCCCAAGGACGATGCGTCTGTCCTCTCCGTGCTTTCCGGCAGCTTTGGGACATTCTAGGTTGAAGGTTTCCTTGATTAACCAAAATATTCAGCAGCCACAGTGCGTGAATGCCTATTGATCTGAGTCACACTGGACGTACTCACTTGTCCCGGGTGGGAAGGCAGGCTCTGGGGCTGGGTTTCCTTGGGTCAGATCCAGGCTCTACCAGTTACTAGCCAGTCAGTAGTTACTACCTCTGGGTTTACCCTTTTGTAAAACCATTTCTAAAAACGGGCGCTCACTAAATGTGACCTGCCTTTGTTAGGATTATAACCCAAGCACCTGGGTCTATGTATGAAAACATTGGGTCGATTTCAAGGAATAGTCCATGGTTGTAAGAATAGGAGGGTAAGTGTGCAGGTAACTAAGGCCCTTGGTAATTAATTACATGCAGGAGAAGGTATAATTTGGACTATGTTTACAGATTCTGAGTGTATACAATTATTTGGCACCACCATTCTTAGTAAAGTTTCTTTGAATTTATCCCAGCCTCCCTTCTAGAATCCCCTGGGTTTGCGGCAGTGCCTGACAGCCTTTATCCCACAGTTCTGTTCTTACCTATATATCAGTACTTCATGTATTTATTTATTCATGAACTCACTCATGCCCTCAACAAATAGTCCGGAAAGCTTACCACACCGGGTGTTTTGCAAGATGCCTGGAATAATTCAGTGGAACAAACGAACAGAGAGAGAGACAAGGCCAGCCCTCTAGGAGATGGGGGGCTGGTGAGGGGAAAGAGTGGGTGACAGACTCAACGTCAGAGGCAGTGAGCCGGGATATAGGGCCCTAGAGTTGGGGGAGGAGGAGGAGGGCACAGTAGCGATCATGATTACGTAGGGCTCCTAGCCAAGCAATATTCAAGCGCACACACACATGCACACACACGGCATTAACGGTTTACAAACTGAGATGGTTAGAAAGATATAGACACATTAAAGGGTAAAAGTCACTGGAAATTTGATCCCGTCCTAAGAGCTGGGCCAGGTCTGCAGAGTCCACGAGGCACTGCAAGATCCCGATCGCCCAAGGGCTACCTTGCCCTTCATGACGCTGGCCCAGGAGGCGGGACCCACCGAGTCAGCCAGGCTGCACCCCTCGCACTATCAGTAGAGTTGAGCTGATCTGCAAACACTTACTGTTTGTAGAAAAGGAAGTCAAGGGAGAAAGGGTATCAAGGTCCAGACTGATGACCAGTCACTAAAGAAGTCGAAGCCAACAACCATTACTGAATTGTTCGATAGAAGCCCATCGCTGAGGACACACCGCCATTGTACAGGAGCAGCAAGGAGCCCTTCAGATAAACATGTCTTTCATAAGCTGCTTTGGTAACTCCAAACCCTCCTGCCAGTCCTTGGGAATGAAACCCTTTCCAATCAGGTCACGAAAATCGAATAGTCAGTCCAATGCAATGCGTTGCCCCAAACTGGAATGCATTACAGAGAAAAGGAGTTTATTTTCTGCCATTTTCAAGAGAGGAGATAAAAAGGCAACATTTATTGACCTTACCAAGGCCTTTGATGCAATTAACAGCAATTTAGCTGGAATAAAACTGCATGCAATTGACCTTACTTCATTAGTTTGAAAATTATTTTACAAATGGAGAGCAAAGTGCTGTAATTTAACAGATGAACTATGATAGCTGATTAAATGAATCTTATTTCAATTCCGACAAACCCAGGCTACTTTCTAAAGATAACGCATTAATGGAAGCCACCCTATACATGTTTGGTGTAAGATCAAGGAGAACTAATGTGGCTTTTAAATTTTAATTTTAGATGGATTTCTCTTCCTTTTACTTTGACCTCCTGCTTTGCGTATTAAGGTCAGATCCTCAGCATACATTGCTCATTTAAAATATACAACAGGGATGATAAAATGCAGTATGGAATGCTTTCATTTTAACAATGATTTTTCTCTCAAGTAATAGGTTTGAGTGAAACTTTGGCCCAATAAGCTTTTGTTTTTTTAACTCTTAAAATGCAAGGTGATAATGTCATTGCATCAAATTTCAACCAAATTTGCGAACCAACTTCCACCATTTTTATTCTGTTTCTAAATTATTTGTATTCTTTATTTTATGCACCCTGAATTTTACATTAACTCAACCAAAATGACCTTCAGCAAGATGCGATGTGGGGCAAAATCATCTGCAGGATGTGTGCATTTGTTATTAAGACAAGGCTAGGGGTGCCTGGGTGGCTCAGTCTGTTAAACGCCTGACTTCAGCTCAGGTCATGATCTCGCAGTTTGTGGGTTCGAGCCCCGCATCGGGCTCTGTGCTGACCACTCGGAGCCTGGGGTCTGCTTTGGATTCTGTGTCTCCCTCTCTCTCTGACCCTCCCCTGCTCACGCTCTGTCCCTCAAAAATAAATAAATGCAAAAAAAAGTGTTTTTAAAAAAAGGAAAAGACAACACTATTCTTCTGTTTTAGAAGCTGTAATTTGCAAAATGACAGAAGTGCCCATGGGATTTAGAAGAGTTAACATCCCAGAATTAGCGGGGAGGGTCTGGCCATTGAGCAAAGCGGCCTCAGAAGTTGTCATTTGTAAAGTAACCAGGAAAGCCTGAGGTTCCTCACAAAAACCATCACCAGCCAACAAGTCAGCCCGTGGGCCAGCACTGTGTCACTAACGGGCTACGTACCATAAGGATACGGAAACAAATTCAAACTGTCCTCTACCCTGAGGAAAAGGAAAATCACAAAGCCATCTAAAACATTAAGTTTGAAATTCAGACTAAGAAAATGCAAAGTCAGTGTAAAATTAGTCTTCATTGTATTTCCATTTTGCAAATAAAAACAAATAGAAAGTGAGCAGCACAGATGTGAAATGGAAAAAAAATGAAAAAACCAAAAGAAAAGCATAAAAACATGTATGTTAGCATCATGGCCCCCAAATACTTAGAAATCAACCTTAGAAAATATGCAAGTTCCCTACACAGAAAACTTTGAAATGTTATTCAGAGAAATTCAAGAGATCAATACATGGAGAGGTATACCACATTCATGGATTGAAAATTTTTATTGTTTTATTGAAATATTTTCTTAATATTTTATTTATTTTGAGAGAGACACAGCATGAGCAGGGCAGGGACAGAGAGAGAGGGGGAGACACAGAATCTGAAGCAGCTCCAGGCTCTGAGCTGTCAGCACAGAGCCCGACATGGGGCCTGAACCCACAAACTGTGAGATCAGGACGTGAGCCGAAGTGGGACGCTCAACCAGCTGAGCCACCCAAGGGCCTCAGATTAGAAAATGTTATATTGTAAATATGTAAATTCTCATCAGTGTCTATAGATAGAACGCAACCTCAACCCCAAATCCCACGCATGGTGTATGTATGTGCACACTGTGTGATTTGGCACGTCGATTCTAAAATTTGTATGGAAATGTAAAGGGTGAAGGATAATAAATTCAGCCTTGGAGATGATACCTCTAGCACTTAAACTATTAGTTAATACGACGTATTCTGAAAGTGTAGTAATTTATATAGCACAATTTCAGCCTCGGGACAGACAAATAAACCAGTGGGACAGAGCGTTCAGAACAAGATCCACGTGTCCCTTAACTGTTAATAAGGGTGCCACAGCGCTGGTGTGGGCAGTGACGGCATCGGAGCCGCCTGGTCTGGAACAACGCAGCACCCACCCAGAAGTGCAGGGACCAAGGCCCCTCCCTCACACCACACTCAGAAGCACGTTCCGGATCCCTCACGGACCTCAGTGTGGAAGGCACTGTATCAAAGCTCCTAGA
The DNA here is from genome assembly GCF_006229205.1 of Suricata suricatta. Lineage (NCBI taxonomy): Eukaryota > Metazoa > Chordata > Mammalia > Carnivora > Herpestidae > Suricata > Suricata suricatta. The sequence goes on from NC_043701.1 coordinate 3,202,060, forward strand.
CAATAACCAAGAGAAATAGTTTCATGACCTTCAACAAAGCAAACACTTCATTAAACAAGAACAGAAAGGAAACACTCCACAAAACGCAAAGTTTTACAAATCAGACTTCATCAAAATTTTAAAATCCCTGTTCTTCAAAAGACACTTGTGAAAAACACTGTGAAGACCAGGAGGAAACCTGCAGTCACAGGGCTCACGACGTGAATGTATAAACGACTTTTACAAATGAGCAGACGGGAGGCAGCGTCACACGACCCAGTGCAATAAGTATTGGCAGGGGCGCCTGGGGGACTCGGTTGGGCGGCCGACTTCGGCTCAGGTCATGATCTCACAGTTCATGAGTTCAAGCCCCGAGTCGAGCTCTGGGCTGACAGCTAGAAGCCTGGAGCCTGCTTCGGATTCTGTGTCTCCCTCTCTCTCTGCCCTCCTCCGCCCATGCTCTGTTTCTGTCTCTCAAAAATAATGTTAAAAAAATTTATTTTAAATAAAATTAAATATCGACAAAAAAATGTGCATAGGTACCTAGGAAAGAAGGAATCCCAGAGACCACAGGTACCTGAAGAGCAGCTGGAGCATATGAGCCATCAGAGAAATGGAGATGGAGATGATGATGAGGCCCCATCACACATGCACCAGGATGTCAAAAACAACCACAGCCACAGGGCAACGTGGCCTGAACCACGCCAGGCCCTGGTGAGGAGCAGATGTGAGGAAAATGGTGTTCCCGCACTGCGACTGGGAGCATAAGCTGGAGTGAGGGCTTTGGAAATCTCTAGAAGCTTTGTTCCCATAGCCTGCAAACCTCAGCATAGACGCGTGTGTGCGTACACAGAAACCACAGGGAGGACGCTGGCCGCGGAGCAGGGGAACCGGACCTGGACCCAGCGGGGCCGTCCACCAACCGCACGTCCATCGGCGGAGCCGAGCGCTCCACAGAAACGCAAGCGTGGGCCCTGGCACACCGAAGAGGGCTCTCTCCAGCCTGACTCTGAGCAAATGAAATTTGACACAAGGATTATGTATCTCGTGATTTCATTTATATAAAGTTCAAAAGCAAGCCAAACCAAATGGATGGTGAAGGATGTCAGAACGGTGACGGCCTCCGGGAGAAGAGGTGCGTGGTGCGGGCCTGGTTAGGAGGAGCTGGCGGGAGGGGCGGGAAGGGGTGAGGGAGGCCGGCGGGAGGGCTCTGGCACAGGCGCAGCGGGCGGGCAGGCCGCTGAGTGGGGCTCCCTGGGGCTGGAGTGATGGCCCTGTGCACAGAAAACACCTGGGGGTGCCCGTCACGTGACCGCCCAGAACACGCTGCCCGTTACCGTTCGAGGCTCCATGGAAACGAGAAGAAAGGGGCTGGGAAAACGTCTTCTTGGGCGCCAAGGCCGTCAGCACCTGGACAGGCAGGCCGTGCAGGGGTGGGGTGTGCTCGAGTGGCCGGGGCCGCGGTGTCCCCCCTGTGAATGTGACGCGGTTTATTTCCTCCCATTTTACTGATTCCATGGAGCGGGGACAGGTGCATGGAGACACACGGGCCCAGGCCCACTTATTGCTTTGAGTCCCCTGCACTCCCCGCAGTGCTCGACCCACATCGAAGGCTTAATAAACCCGCGATGAGGGGAAGAATCCCTCCCCTCGTGGGCCACACTGCGAGCCCCACTTGGGCACCAAAGGAAGGACGGGGTGGGCCAGTGCGCCGAACAACGAACCTTCCCTTTCCAAAAAGGGATTTTCTTTGCAAAGGCCTTGCAACAATAGCGTATTATGTTTGTTCTGGGAACCGGAGATTTGCCTGTCGTTTCCACATACAGCTCACAGCCCTCCGGCTTAATTGTAACTGCAGGCTTCCTGCCCCTAAATCAGCGTTAGTGTCACTGCTGTCTTGTGATCGCACGAGGCCCATTGTCCGTGTGCGGCACGGATGCATCTTCTGTTTGGCTGCTGTTCAATTTGAACAGGTCACAAGTCCGCCGTGTTCCATCTTTTCCATTAGAGACCCTGTAATCGGACCCGGCGTTGTTGATCAAAAGGCCTGTCCATCTGATGGAAGAAACACACAGGAAGAAAACGCCAAACTCCCCACCATCACTCAGCTGTCACGGAGAATTCCCTGATCCAATTAGAGGAATGGGCCGCAGACAGACTCGGTGTCCGTCCTCTCGTGGGCCTCCGCGTCTTCCCCGGGGTCATCATTCCGGCTCTCGACACACTGGGCGCAGCCACGTGCACGCAGGCGCAGCGCTCCGTCTGCATCGGTCCGGAAATCCGGCACAAGACCTGGCGAACTCTCGGTACACGGAAACAGATGCAGTTGAACCGGGAGGAGAAAGGGAACCCTCCTAAAACGTCCACTGAATTCTCTAGAAGACAACTCCCGGCGTGTCCTTGACCGGCCCTTCTCTAAATCACCTCGGGGTCCCGTGAACACGCAGGTCCTGCCTCAGCAAGTTGGGCGGGGGTGGGAGCTGAGAGCCGGCCCGTCTGAGGCCTGCGGGGGCTGCCGGTCCAGGGCCACAGGGAGCACGGCCGGGCGCCTCCTCGGGGTCTCACATTGCTGATGCTCATTTGTAGATTTTATTTTTCTTTAATTTTTTAAGTTTATTTACTTATTTTGAGAGAGGGACAGAGAGAGCAAGAGGGGGAGAGGCAGAGAGATTGAATCCCAAGCAGGCTCTGCACTGTCAGCACAGAGCCTGATGCGGGGCTCGAACTCACCAACTGCAAGTTCATGACCTGAGCCGAAACCAAGAGCTGGATGCTAGCCGACTGAGCTACCCAGGCGCCCTCATAGATTTTATTTCTAGGGAAGAAACTAGTGGATGCCAGAAGGAGGCTGGTCAGCCCTCTGGTTCTTGAAACAAAGACAAATAAACAAAAGTGCTTCTTACCCTAAATCAGCCCTCAGAGCAGAGGACAGCCGTTCTCTCTGATTTTTCCCCACTTGGTTCTGGGGGGTCAGACTGGGGAGGCGGCTCTCGGAGTGGAGCCCAGAGCTGCGGACGGGGAGCCCAGAGCGCCGGTGCTGGCCTGGAGAGCTCCAGACGGGCCACCTGCCGGAGCCCAGCCCTGCTCTTAGGGAAGACGGCGCCCAGCCGGAGCAAAGGCTGTGCCCCTGTGGCTGAGCAAACCCAGGCTCCACGGTCACAATCGGCCCCTAAGTGTCGCTCACTAACAAGGACGTTTCTCTATAGCGCCGGAAAGTACAGTGCAGAGCAGGTCACCTGCACGGCCAATGGCGGGGTGGTTAGGAATCGCATTTGTTCACTTATTAGAGCCCCTTGAACGTGGGTAATCTTAGCGCCATCCATCAAGGGTTGAAATCAGCTGGTGGACGGGACACACAGGCTGGCTCACTGCCGGAGGACAGGCGTGGGCAGCGGGCAAAGGAATGCTTCCGGAAGCGGCCATGGAAGCTGTAACTCATTGTTAAGGATATTGTCTCTTACTATCCCGCTCTGCGAGTTTTATAAATGTCATCAGAAGTCATTATTTTGGAGGGCTTCCTATTATTCCAGACAATTCTGCAAAGGAAGGCAGGGTAATGAAATAAAGTGACCAGTCGCACCATCTTCGCGGGCCAAAGGCGCTCCGTGTGTCTCTTTCATCTGCCACAACCCGTGAGTCTAAGATGATAGTTTATTTGCTCTGGGTTTGTTTCAATGACACCGTCCTTTAAATAATTGGCTATTTCACGGCTTACATTCTGCTTCAATCGTGCAGGATGTTCGGTGAGAATGAAAAAGAATATTGAAACCTCAGGCCTATGAAGTCGAGCTTCAAATTTAATTAAAACTTTCATTCTTTATAGACTTTGATTAAAACCTGCAATGCCTTTTAAAACCAATATTTTAGACCAATTACGTAGAGCCGTATTGCCGAACTGCTGGTCTGTCTGCCGTGTTAAGTAAGGAAAATGTCTGTGTTTCAAGAACAGTGTTCTACGCCTTTCACGTCCATGAACACAGGTGTCTGACTTTTGGCATCTCTCAAGGGCTGAGGATTTGAGTACATCCCATATGCCTGTTTAAGTGGCATCTTCCGGGAGGAGACGGAGGCATCAGGACATGTGGGTGAGGACTGGGGGGACGGGGTGTCCTGGGCCCTCCTCTGCCTTCCCCTGCGTTTGCTGTTAGTTCTCCAAACCCCAGAAGGCAACATCTCTTTAGGGTCTGAACCCGCAGCTGGTGATGGAAAGGTTTTCAAAGGAGCCTCCGAGTTTATCCCAAACTGTCTGCCTCAGGGGCCTTAGTTTCCAGGGTGGGGGGTGGGTCCCTTGCAAATTGGCACCTCTCCCAGTGGATTAAAGGATGTCCCGGGGAAGAGAAACAGAAAACTAGTCGTGAACACTCCATGAACACCCCATCTCCATCTCCGAGTTAGCAGGCTCTTTCCTCTATCAGGCTCATAATCCACGAGCACCTGTTACCATTGTTAGTGAAATACCCACTCTTCCCATGTTGTTCTCAGTTTGGCAACATCTGAATGGGACAAAATAAAAATGGTAATTTATTTCCAGCAATGTTCATGTAGAAGAGATGGGCATATTTATGTGTATACAGACTAAACACCAAAACACTAATTAAGTAAACTTGGTTTTCCCTCTAATCAGACTTCCAGGTAATTAGCCGTCAGCTAAGATAAATTACAGTTTATTCCATTTTTATATCATGCTTTGGTCAAATAAAGATTATGCTTTAATGGCCAGATTTAGTTGCTAATTTTTCATGCATATGAAAGGATTTGTAAACACGAGCTCTGAAATCTTTTAATGTTCTGAACACTAATTTCTGCCTCAAACATCGCTCTTTAAACAAACAGTTGTATCCAAGGCGAGGGACTATCTGTCTGGCCATTTTCATTTAATACTTGACCACTCAGATTTCTGACAGCCGCGGATCAACAGCCGACAACCCGTGAATGTGAGCTCAGCCCAGGCCAGAAGCACCGACTAGCCTCGGAGCACGTCCCCCGAACTCCGGCTGAAACCAGAGGAATGATCCAAATGCAAGGACCTGACACTGAACACAGTCTGTGTGGTTTGGACAAAGGATCCGGTGATAGTCCTCACTGAGGTCAGTCACTTCAGGACTTAAGGGGCCACTGCTGAAGTATCTCCCCAAAGAACGTCTGTTTGTTGTTTTGCATTAAAATAAATGACCCCTGAGGCAAGGTGATGCATTTATAGCCTGGACAGAGACTTCCCAGCAAAGCTGGACGTGAACTCAGGGCTCTGAGGGATATGATTAATGACGTGGTGGCTGGGCCCTAATGCTTCTCAGGGTCCCTCGGGACACGGGACATTTCTACTCAGAAGTGTGAGAGAAGAAACACCCGCAACAAGGTCGAGATGTTGGGGAGTCTGTGCCCCAGGCGGGCTTTCCTTTATCCTGGGGATCTGAGCCACTCTGGGGACAGAGCGAGGCTCACTTCATTGGAGTGAGTCTCACCCCTGGGAAATGCAGAGGAGTTGGTAAATAGGCATATGGATTCTCAGCCGCGGTGAATTTTCCAGAGTCTGGGGGAGGGGAGAGGAAGGCTTCGTGCCTCTCTGAGAAGACAACGTGGTGAGACTATAATGCACAGAAGCAGCCTCCCCATCCCCAGATCACACTATCTCTGTTTCAGTTACAAACTTCATCTCTGGCAACTCAGAAACTCCTCAGGACACGAGAAGGTACTGTGCACAAGAAGAAACGAGGGAAAGAGACTCGCTCTAGCAACCAGCAACCAGGATGTCTTTCCTCCCTCAGCAGTTCGGACACACGAGCTGGAAAAGGAAACGGGCAGGACACATGGACCCCCTGACTTAGGACCCACAAGGAGGAGCTTGACCAGGAGCCTGGCTGGTGGAGGCCCCCAGGGACGCAAACCGTGGAGCCCACACGGGAAGGCAAGTGCAGCGGGGTTCCGTGGGGCAGAGGTAGGAATAGCTAACGCCAAGCAGTTTGGGAAATGGAGATAACTCTCAGGAAGAACGTGCTTGGGAGACGCAGACCCTCGTCCAGCAGCCCAACTCTGGCGGCATAATCCAGCAGGCACTGGGGATGTCCGACAGGCTGCAGCTTTACAGGATTTCTCCTTTGTTTCCTTAGATGCCAGGTATTAAGCACTTGAAACATATTCTCTTACTTAATCCCTATCAGAGGTTATTATCCATCGCTTACAAATGAGAAAAAGGAGATGCCAAGATGTCCGTGTGGGGTCGGGCGCTCCCGCACCACGAAGCTGGGGTCTGACCTGAGTCCTTTCCCTTACCCAAATACCACCTGGGACAGCATGGAGCAGGGCTCAGGGTGAGCCTTCCACTCACAGGAAGTGAACCCGGGGCACTCACAGGAAGTGAACCCAGAGCATTCACAAACTCCGTGCATCACTGACAGGCGGTAGCTAACAGGTGGGGGGGTGCACACTGGGTGAGCCGGAGGACAGACCATCAGGGTGTGGGAAGTCACCCTAACACACAGGACGGGGGTTCAGGGAGCAGGAAGACGGGACCAAGGTCAGAGCCGCATCCCTCCTGTCTGCCTTCCGTCAGTCTTATCTCCTTCGGGGATGTCATGATTCTTTTAAAAGGACATTAGAAAAGGGAAGCACGGTCATTTATTTCCCAAACCTTTCCCTGCAGGGTACAGGTCCACTGACATGTGAGATAACAGCCCTACACACACCAGGTGTGGCTTTGGACTTGAAACCCAGTTAGAGGGCTGGCTGAGGCTTGCGTGGCCTTGGCCCCAGGCAGGAAGTCGCCTGTGCACTTCTGAAGGTGCCGAGGGACGAGGCGAGTGCGCTTGGAGGCAGCAGTCTGTTTGGAACTTGGATCCACTACTTACTAGCTATGCATCCTGGGGATTTGCACGCTGAGCCCAGGGTCGTCATGGGTCCCACGGCACACCACCAAGTGCACGGCGCTCTCGTGTTCACACCCCATGACACACAAGGTCGTGTGCTCAGACAACAGGAAGCCTTACTCCCTTCCACCTTCCGGGGCATTCAAACCTGCATCATTCTAGCCCTTTAGGTTCCTTTGGCTCCAATGCCAACCGACCTGAAGTCCCTTTCAGCAAAGCTGAGCAATCTGGTAGTGCCTCATCACACATCGCCCATCAACACTGGCCGCTAGATGCCCTCTGCCTCATCTTCGTTCCTTTTTTTTTATGCTTATTTATTTTTATTTTTTGAGAGAGAGAGAACACAAGCAAGTAAGCAGTGGAGTGGAAAAGAGAGAGAGAGAGGGAGAGAGAGAGAGAGAGGGAGGGAGGGATAGAGAGAATCCCAAGCAGGCTCTGCACTGACAGCACTGAAACTGATGCAGGGCTTGACCTCCTGAACCGTGAGATCATGACCTGAGAGCTGAGATCAGAGTCGCATACTCCACCGACGGAGCCCCCAGGCCTCACCTTGTTTCTTTCCCAGGTGAATTACTAGCTGTCCTATCATAAGCACAGTGGTCACCACAATGTCTGGCTTCCCCGAGACTCCAAGTCCAACAGTGAATTGCCTGCCATCTCCGCACCAGCACAGGAGTGGGACTGCCCTAACCTAGACGCGGCGGAGGGCAATTACGCTGTCATCTGGCACCTCGCACGCGGAAGGAAAGAAGCGGTCCGATTCATTTATGGCTCCTTAAATCAAAATATTCGCCATGTGACCCCAGAAGATTGAAAGGTACAGAAGCTGTTGAGCGTTCCCATCAATTTCCAAATAAGAGACATCGACCGTCCTGTCAACTCCTGGATCTACTTACTGGTTTGCCTTCAGGAAGGGAGTCCCGAAAGTGATGAATCTCCTGCTGTCCCCAAAGACCCTGCCCCAAGGGACACCACGGGGGGTCGGAGCCCACGTCATCCCCACGAGACCTCGCTGAGCGCCATACCACACACTGAAACATTCCGCTTAACTTCTAAGGCTACTCCTGTCCAACTCAACAACCATTCTTATGTGTTTATGTTACAGGAGAAGCATCAGGAAGAGCCGGTCACTTGGGCAAGGTCTACAGTGTCTGGAATATGAAAACGAATGCAATGCATGTCATTCAGGGGAACGAGTTAAGCACCCACATCTCAAGACCAAGCCCAAGGAACAAAGAACTGAGAAAGACACAGGACGTTTCACTTGTTCCACGTGACGCGTCAGGGAAGAATCAAGGTCTCACGCGTGCACTGGGCTTGGCAGGCGTTGAGAAGCGAAGTAAATCGTGATCTGGGGTCAGTGATTTCTCTCCGTACCACCTGCCTCTGGCTTTTTTGGTCAGATCTTGGAGGAGACAGTTTTAGAAACGCACCTACAATTGTGGGTTTCATTTCTAAACCCTAAATGAGCAGAGTACTCACAGTGATTCACTCCCCTGTCCTCTGTCACCACCTCCTCCATCTGGCCCAGCCACGGAGCAGGAAGAGGAGGACAGAGCCGACAGCGTCCCCTGAGCTGATGCTGGCATCCGGACACGAAGCAAAACGTGACGTCCACTTTGTACCAGCCTCACCGTTTAACCTCATTACTTCAAAATGCTATTTAACATATTTTGCTGTTTCCTGTTTCCTCCCAAAGGAGGAGAGAGGATTTATTAAAATTTAAATGGAACAATATTTAAGTGTGATTTATTATTAGGAATAAAAGAGCTTAAAAAAATAGAGTCTATGCTAACTGCCATGAATTCATTCATGAGAGACTGCATTCTGTAGGTTTCTATAACAAGAAACTGAAGGAAGTCCAACTATTGTAAGGGAAGTGCTGATTGAATGGTCTAAGCATGCACCCTCAGTTACCAAGGCCTGCTTTCTGCCGCGGATGGGGGCTGTGTGCCAGATTTCAGACCTGTGCCCGCCACTTCCTACCTATGAGACCACAAGCAAGACCACTAAGTGCCCGAGCTTGGCTTTCCTCGGTGGAAAGCAGGTGTGAACAGGAGCAGAGAAGACTGTTTTCTTAATTAAGACACGGCCTGTAAAAACTTTGTGAACTTGCTAGCACCTCCCGTGTGATAACGCAATGTCAGTGATATGACCCGAACCTCTATTCTCAATACCTAGAAAATTAAGGGAAATATTATTGAAAAGAGAGTTTTAATTTTTTTTATTTTTTAATGTTTTATTTATTTTTGAGAGAGACAGACACAGAGCATGAGTGGAGGAGGGTCAGAGAGAGAGGGAGACTCAGGATCAGAAGCAGGCTCCAGGCCCTGCGCCGTCAGCACAGAGCCCGACACAGGGCTCGAACACACGGGCCATGAGATCATGACCTAATTTTAAGCCAAGAGATCATCTGGGAGCAGTTTGATGTCTAGTTGTTTTGAAGACAAGAAAACATGTCACATTAAAATCACTTGGGCAAATTATTCGGAGAGCCGGTGAACAGGAAACCTGAATTAAGATCAAGTGTATTAAGGACATTTGTGCAAGATGGCTGGAGAAAGGACAGAACTGCACAGACCCAGACAGGCCTCCGGGGGCTGAGCTGACTGGCAAGGGTGTGGGGATTCCTGATTCATTTCATTGCTAAGCGGGTTCATACACTGCAATAGTTCACAGAAGATACATAATGGTGATTACAGACTGTTAATTTCTGTCCCATTAAAGGCGTTAGGACTTTCTTGCAGCCTTCTACCTAAAATAAATTAAAATCTACAATATGTCCTTTTATAGTTGCCAAATCTGGTATGTGATCCTTGCATATCAATCGTGATCAGCTCAGATGGCTCCCACAGAGTTCCGTGTTGTGCTTAGAACGGCCAACCGCATTAACGGTAGGCCCTCTGTAACAGGTGCATCCCAGGGAATTTACAGCGCCACGTTCCTCATGGACTGCACTGAAAACAAGTTAAGAGCTGTGTGTCACAGCTACCACACAGCAGGCGAGGACTGGGCTTGAGATGATCTATTCACGTTGCTCGTTGGGCAAGTCACTGCCGGGCTCCCGTGGACTGCTGTGCAGACCATGTCCGTGCACTGCAAGCTTCCTGCGGACCCGTGAGAGTGGGCGTCTTCTGTCCTGTGGGCTCTGGACGAAAGGCCACGTGGTATAGACCAGTTCTGCTGACAAAGCTGCGGAGTCCCCTCCCTGTCGGGACAGGCAGCCAGCCATCCCCTCTTCCCACTCCACCTTCACGCCAACCAAACTACTGCATTAAACCTAAGCCAGGCTGCCCCTGCTCTGCTGCCCTGTCCGTGTCGCCTGTCCCCACGCCCGCCTTCCCTTCCCTGCATGCTCCGGATCAGCAGCGATTTCCATGCATGACACGTGCTGAGGAGCACATCTAAGAACACAAAGTGCAGGGTGTTTTATTAAATCACATTTCTGCATACCCAACGCAGGTCCACAATGCTGTCAGTGACACCAAGGACTGGCCCCACACAGCCCAGCCATCAAGCACTTTCTTGAAAGGAAAACACATAATCTGGCCTGCTCACACGTAGCCTGGTGCAAGTTTAGAAATCTAGAATATTTAAATAGCAATGTCGGAGGCTTTACAACCCCAGGGACGCAGGCTGGCATCGGTCCTCTGCTGGAACAGCGACTCGGGCTCGGTAAGAAAGAGCCATGTGTGGACCCTGGAAAGAATGAAGCAGGCAATGCCGCTGTGCTGAGAGGCCCCAAAGGTTTGCTTTCCGATCATGTTCGGGACAGAAGAAAAAAGCCAAGTGCAAGAGTAGAAGAGGCACCATTGCCAAACAAGTGTTAAAGAGGACATTGTTTGGGGACATGGCTGTCCCCTGCTCCGTTCAATGGGCAGGCTGCTCCTTAAAGGGCCCAGGCATCTGCAAAAAGGTTGCAGGAACACCATGGTCCCACTTTCTGACGTTAAAGGAAGGAATGAGAGGATGAATCCAAAAGCACGCTCACCGACGGGATATCCGCGAACACAGGAATGGCCATCCCACTGGCCCCGCGTGAAACACCCAGACTCTGACACGTTCACTGTTTCTTCTCGCTCCATTTCTTTCTGGCTCTGGGCTTGGATCATTCAGGATCTGTGTCTGCCACTCTCAGTCCATTGTGTGCATTTGGATTTTGAATTTCTCTGAATCGTGGTGGTGGGGGGGGGAACTTCTGGATTTTTCTGAGATGGTTTCTTTCTTCTTGATGCCTCACAAAGTTTCATTGCCCCGTTGATGTTTGCTCTCATAATAGGGGGGAAGCTCTTCCTCACGGGCTGAGAAACCCCTTCAGGTGGGGCACTGGGGGCTCTGGGACAGCAAGGCTCCCAGAGGGAGGCTTCTCAGGCCAGGGAGGGGGGACAGTTTGTCAGAGTAAAACCGGGTTTCTAGAGCCCTTTGAAAAACGTAAGCAACTTCAGATTTGTCATCCACCTTTATAAAATCTTGGCAAATAATTTTATCTTCCAAATGAAATAACTTGGATCAAGATAAAAATAAGCCCAATGCCATATGGAAAATATCTGCCAGAAGGCAAGACAGAGATGCTCTTGCGAAGAAATGGAGTTGAAGGAGAAGCCGCACAGACACACCTGCCCTGGGCGGGCTGACGCCGCGGGTCAAGGACAGGACGCGTACACGGTCCATATGGCGCAATCCCAGTGGCACCGAACAAGGGTCCTCCAACAACAAATCCACTGGGGCAACAAAAACACACCCCATACAGTGCGTGCTTAAAATTTCACCCTCTCTGCTTCCTCCCTGGGCATCAGCCCCTAGCCCCACTGAAGTGCAGACATGGCCAAAGCAGGTGACTCCGCATCATCCGCGGGGAGAGGTTTCAGGGGATCTGTCCCTGAGCACCGGGCGTGAAGAGGCCTGCCTGGGTGACGGGGTGCATGGAGCGTGCCCCGGAGACCTAGGACTCAAAATGCTGGGCTGCTACCGAGTTCAGAAGCAGCCCCAGCGACCTCCTGGGACGCGTCTGCCGTGTGCGCAAACGTGGCTAGCTTTAGGTATTTTCTGAAAGCTCACATCTTGGGCATCTGAAGAACTGGCACCTTCCTTTTTGTCTTGTTGTAAGATTGAAAACTACTCAATTGCTCGCAATGAAACCTTTCACCTGGGTTTATTTTAACTTTATGTTTGCACAAAGAATGTCCTATCCCATCCCATCCTAGGACCGAGGAAGTACTGTTAAGACAGGTGTGATTCCAGAATCCTGGCTCGGGCTGTATGCAAACGAGAGACAGAAGGACCCGTGGCCTGGCCATGGTCTGCCACCGCTCACAGCCAGCTTTCCCTCCTCTGTCCCATTGCAGAAGTCAGCTCAGGTTCACCTTTCAGAGGGGGGAACTGATGAACCAAGTGTTGGGAATGACTGACCTTTCTATGCCCAGGTTGTTTTGGAAGGAGGTCTGAGGTGCTCTGACATTTACATCTTCTTGGCTGCCTGAGCCCCCCACCCCCATTCCACAGGTAAAGCACTGGACACCCCGGGACCAAATGACCACCTTCCCCGCCCAATGACGTCACTCACAGCGGTGGTGTCTCTGCTCGCGGCCCCCGCTCCTGCAGGCCTCCCTCACCCGCCATCGGGCCCACAGGGGGTTGTTGTCCCCGCAGCTCTGAGAGGTCTCGGCATTGAGTTTGAATCGCATCCACTCTGGAGCTAACCATACGCTCCATCCTGGACTGTGCAGAGTGGGGTGTTGCAGCCAACGGCTCCCAGAGCCCTGGTCACCGCCTCAGACCATGTTGACGGATGTGACAGGGTCCCCGCAACCAAGAGCTGCGGCCTTGCCCTGCCCCCCACCCCCCACCCCCGCGGCCTCAGCACGGCTGTGGCACCTGTCGCGTTACCACCCACGCCACACCTGTCACTGAAGCCATGGGCTATGAGCCCCCCAGGTGGGACCAAAAAGCCATCCAGTCCCAGCACCGCCATGCTGTAATCTTAGACAGGACACTTCACACGGCCCGAGTGCGACTCCAACTCGCATCAGCCAAAGGGCCAGGTTGTACGTCATTTGGAACTCTTTCTTGTCCCTAAGACTGTGCTGCTAGAGAGGTCTATGGCGCCAGCTCTCTGTTATGTGAGCACACAGGTATAGCCTGTCCATCTAGACCAGTGTGGACCAATAAGCCAGAACAACAACAAAGAACACTTCATGGTTTCTTCAACCTCACGGAGTATCTAACTGAAAGCCATCAACTCTGCGGCCTATATCCATGTTATTAACATATGGATTTGTACTTTTCCACAAATTCCTGTAGAATTCCAAACACGGACAGCGTTCAGGAGGCCAGCACTCCACGAAAGCCTGCAAGCTCTAGAACGCAGTGTGGCGGGGCGCCTCGGGGGCTCAGGCGGCTGAGCGTCGGACTCTAGCTCAGGTCATGATCTCGCGGTTTGTGGGTCTGAGCCCCGCATCGGGCTCTCTGCTGTCAGCACAGAGCCCGCTTCAGATCCTCTGTCTCCCCCTCTCTCTTTCCCTCCCCCACTTAACACTCTCTCTTACTCTCTCTCGACAAAAATAAATATTAAAAAAAACTTAAAATGCAGTGTGGCAAACAGCACTCAGACTGTCGCAATGTGTTATGGTATCTAATTCCATTTTATTAGCCTCCTCGATTGATTTTGTATTCTTGGTCTCCTGCAGTAATTGTTTATTAAGATGTGCAACATCTCCCAGCCTGGGCACTGCCCGGATTGTGAGCGTCACACTTTACAGCCTGTGTCTGCATATCGTTTATAGGTTAGTAATGTCTCCGTGTCCAACAAACCATCTCAACGGTCATTTGTACAACCTGTAAGTGGCCAAGTACTGATACTTGTTAGGTCAAATGATAAGCATGCACAGTGCAGGCATGCGGCAGCGGACGCTTCTTTAAAGAACCACTTTTACCTGTTATACTGAATCAGCAACGTAGGCGAGGAGAGACGCAGGTGTCTTGTACCTGCGCTTACTGGGAAAAGCCACAACAGAAGCGTTATAATGACTACCCACGGCTTCTCCCTAACGGAATTAAGGCGGCGATATGAAAGCCTTTTTGCATGCTTTTGGTGTCAGTACTGACAAAAAACAAAGCGATCACTTCAATCTCAAGAACAGGAAGCGCTAGCATAGGAAACCTGAAGTAAGACATGCAAGTGTAAAGAAACGCTTGGGGCAGAAATCAGCTTGGAGCAAACAGGAGGACTCCTTATAATGACATCCGTGGTTCCACGGAACGTGGCCGCCAGCAGGTCACTGAGGATACTTCCTGGGCACCTGCCACCCCCTCCCCCCAGCCGGCGGCTGAGCTGGGATTCTAGTAAAAAGTCCCTGCAACTTTGTGAAATGAATTTCTGCATCATTGTCCCATCCCCCATTTCAAAAATAATGAGTCGCTGTAAAGCATCAGCAAAGGCACGAAGACCACAGAGGGAAAAACTAGATCAATGCCATTTATGTTAACGCCTAAGACACAAACCCTGGTAAACACAGATCTCTCCAGCCTTTGTTCCAGGCGCTGTGTGTGCCGCATGAATTCAGTTCCCTGCACGTCGGGCGAGGACACCCTCCCGTGTAAGATGTGAAGGGAAGCTTCCCGCTGCCTGGGGGCAGCCCGGCACGCTCACTGCTGTTTCCTCAGGTTGCCTCGGTCACTTCTGGCTGAGCGCTCCATGTCACCAGAGTCCCTTTGACCGTGTGAGGCTGCTGTCCTCAGCACCGCCCCTTTCCGTACGTTCTTTGCACAGAGAAACGACACTGTGTTAAAACTCTGGGCACACGGGTGATTATCTCTTAAGCTTAACTATCTAGAACCGGCATTCTGGTCCACGGCCTGTCCACGCTCCTCTGGTTGATAAGAAGTCTGTCTGTGCATAGCTCGGTTCCCATCCATTTAATTGGGCTTCGTCTGAAGATACAGATTCTCTCTGCAAAGCTCACAGTATTACAGAGAATGTGCTCCAGTGAAGATTCAGGGGATGTGTCTCAGGTTAGGGATAGTTCACTCCAGGCTCTAAGAAGGTAGGTGTCAATCATCTGTTAGAAATGAAACTACAGAGCCCCGAAAATAAAGCTCAGAATGAGACGAAATGCAATCATCCAACAGTTTGTGATGTCCAAATTCTGGGCGAAAAGGCAAAGCGAGATAGCACGGATGCGGTCTTCGTTGCTGCTGGACCTGCAGCCCGCTTGCTTGGGCAGTCCTCTGAATCATCCGTAAACGAGCTTTCTAGGCATTTCTCCATCTTCCACTCACCTTTAACCCAGAGCTGCCTCTCAATGGCTGGCCTCAATCACAAATACCCCATTTTCCTCTCGTCTGATGCTGCGTTCTGGAATCAGGTGCGTCGGCTCCGTGTCACCACAAGAGGAACAAGGTGACAGCTACATTACGGGCACTGACATCACCTGTGCTTTTACCTCTGCCCCCCACTTCCTCTCTCTTTGAAATTCCTGCCCGAGACAGTACAGCCTGAGCAAAACACCCCTTGGAGCTGCAGAGGGACACTCAGGCTCCAGAGAAGCTGGCGCTCAAAGGAGCATCCCTGATGAGGGGGTCCTCGCTTTCCATCCCTCCCCCCCTTCCTTCGCCAGAAACAGAACACCGATGCCGCACAAACTCAGGCGGCCCGTATTTAAGATTCTCTCTCAGGGCACCCGGGTGGCTCAGTCCGGTTAAGTGTCCGGCTTCAGCTCAGGTCATGATCCCATGATTCGTGGGTTCAAGCCCCGTGTCAGGCTCTGTGCTGGCAGCTCAGAGCCTGGAGCCTGCTTCAGATTCTGTATCTCCCTCTCTCTCTGACCCTCCCCTGCTCATGCTCTCTCTGTCTCTCAAAAATAAAATTAAAAAAACATTAAAAAATTAAAAAAAAAAGATTCTCTGTCAAGATGAGGTATTGATAATATGTCCATGGACCAGAATAATTTAAACGAACACAGCACACAATAGAATAACAAGTTGAAATTACTCCTCCTCACTAAGATTGTTTTGTATTTGTCCTGTTACACTGAAAAAACAAATTGGGAATACATTATGCAAATAGTCTACAAAAATCTGGTATTAAAGAATTCAGCTACTGGGCCACCTGGGTGGCTCAACCCATTGAGCATCCAACTCTTGATTTTGGCTCAGGTCATGATCTCATGAGTTCGAGCCCTGCACGGGGCTCTGTGCTGGCAGCATTGAGTCTGCTTGCAATTCTCTCTCTCTCTCTCTCTCTCTCTCTCTCTCTCTCTCTCCCTCTCTCCCTCCCTCTCTTTCTGCCCCTCCCTGACTTGTGCTCTCTTTCTCTCTCTCAAAATTAAACTTCAAAACATAAATAAATAAAAATAGTCCTTGGGTGTTTAAAAAAAAATTCAGTTACTTCATCTGTTTGGCAATAGTTTGTCCACCAGAGTCAGCATTTTAAAAGGCTTTATAGAAATCATTAAAAATATAATGTAGTTTCAATGACTGGCCTTAGCAATTAAAATGATCTCAAGTCAGATGTTGGATAAACGGTCAAATACCAAATTGAATGTGGTCTCGGATCCCAAATTCTTGAGTTTAATGAGGAAGTTTTATCCTCACCGATTCCAATTTTCACAATGATTTAAAACATTCCCCATATCTGTGCTGCATCTTATAATAAAGAAAAAACTAATGTTCTTCACAGCAAGCAAGACATGTGTTGTAGAGATTAGCCAACTTCTCCCCATTTGGGGGCAGCCGGTATCTTAAGAGTCGTCAGAGAGAGAAAAATCGATGCTTTAAACCATTTGAATGCAGCCTAGGAGCTGCGCTTTCAAACTGCATAAAGCATTAATCTATACTACCAGCTGCTCGTGATTTCAGCACTCAGGTTTTAGAAGGAAAACTGTCACTACGTTGCCGTACTGACAAGATCAGTCTAGAGGTCTTTAAAGCTGAGAGCATTTTCCAGGAATTGCTACCAAATAAGTGTGTTTGTCTCCCACATTAAGGACTGCCTGGAAATCAAACCCCAAAGTCCAACAACACGCCACTAAAGAAAACGCCCTGAGAAATATGTATATTTCCTCGCGGATTGCAACATGTCATGTCTCTCTCAACGGGCTTGCGTAGTACAAGAGATTTTCCTCAAAGACACTTCTAGAAAATAAGGAGACACAAATATGCTTAAAGCAGAACTATTAAAACAGGTAAAGGGGGACACGTGCAATCATTACACGGAGGCACAACGATCTCCGCTCCAACCAGACCGGGGTTGGCTGCGGCCACACCGTCAGTGGCTTTCGGAAGCCAAGCATCTCCTCCTGCAGGAACAGAGCCGCTGTCCCCGGGCCGCACCGCCAGCCTCCGGGCCCAGGTGCAGCGCTCCAGCCCCCAAGACCCGAGAGCGTCTCCCCGCCGAGGCCAGAGTTTCTACTGTTTCCAAGTATGGCCCTGCCAACGTGCTGTCACAGACACTGGGGCGCAGCTGGAATGGGAAAGGGCCAACCCACCTTCCCCAAAATGTGTCTGAGAGAAACGAATTATTCCCAGGGCTTGACAGTGGAAGACTTCACCGTGGGTCTCTCTGGAACCATCCAGATCACCGATGTCTGCGTGCTCACGGAGCCCGTACCCGTGACTATAACAGCTGTACCGCGTCAGTCTTCAGATTCTGTTGGTCCTGCAGCATCGGACTCCCGTCTGAATATGGACAACTTACAGTGTGCGCAACGTGTGCACACACACAACGCGTGCACACACACGGGTGCGCACACACACGTGTACACACACACAACGTATGCACACACACAACGTATACAAACACATGTGCACACACAATGTATACACACACAATGTGTACAGCACACAACGTGCACACACACACAATGTGTGCACACACACACAGGCAGAGGCTCAACTCCGGGCCCGCCGCAGCCTCGTCACAGGGAAGTGTGTTAGCAACGTAGAATCTCAGGACCCACTGAATTAGCATCCGCATTTTGACAAAACCTTCCAGGTGACTTGTATGAACGTAGAAAGTGTCAAGTCCACTAGGTTAAGACACAACAAGGAACACATTTTTGATCCCTTCATCAGTTACGTTCCATGATCCTTGAACACAGACCCCGTCACAGAAACGTGGAAATATGGATGATATAATATGTTTAGCACGTTCCCAAATAAACACACCTGCAAGTGTGAGTTTTTAGATATGCACCCATAATTGTAAGAAATCCTGGATTTTGCCAGCCATAATAAGCCTATGTGGGGAAACTCAAAGAGTATGCTCTTATGGACCCTCAGAAAGTGGTCCCATTCTGCAGCAGGTGATTCATTTCACCCTCGCTCTCCATACTGAGCCGCACCTGCTGGTTCGTGAGCAGGTCGTGTGGGGTGCTCTGTCCACCTTCAGAGAGGGGAGGTGCTAGCACTCTGAATGCGCTCAGACTGGCAGAGCCCACAAAGATGGCCGCCTGGTGGCCCCCCCCACCCCCCGCTGTGGCCAGCTTCCGGCGCTGGGCCTTCTCATCCTACAGCCACTGCCTCCCGTCTCATTTCTTGTAAAATTAGCTTCCCTGCAGATTGGTGTGACTGCCCTGGATGAACAGAGAATTGAAGGGCCACAAAATCAAAGGGCTGAGAGATTTGTTTACAAAAGTGAGTTCTTTCTTTTTCTTCCTTCCTTCCTTTTTCTTTCTTTCTTCCCTCTCTCCCTCTTTCCTTCCTTCCCTTTCTTTCTCCTTCCTTCCTTCCTTCTCTTTCCTTCCCCCCACTTTTCTGGGTATCCATCTGCCTATTAGCACAGCCCAAATGAGATCCCTCCAGGCTTGGCAGGGACCTTTTGTACCTCGCCAGCAGGTAGGTCCTGGAAAAAAAAGAAATATATTCTTCTCAAAAATATCCACATAACCCCTGTGTACTGAGTGCTGCCAATTGAGGTAATGATAGATGAAGGAATCTCTAAAATCATACTTCTGCCTGCCAGTTCCCAGTACCATTCAGTCTTTATACAGGCTCAACAGAAAGCCATTTATCTCTGGGTCTGAGATCCCTGAAAGGGAAGGGAATAATAGGGATACAATACAGGCACTCAGAGCAAAACAATGGTTATGTCAGCCATGATCAGCATGAAGGGAATCTGTTCAACTTCTCAGGATCTCGAAGAATCCTTAGTTGCGAACTACCCAGTGCCAAAGACAACACCGAGAATGTTTCCATAGTCTTGAAAGAAGGCCGTCACGATGAGCAGAAGTGGCCAATGGCTGACTGGACTGAAGCCAATGATCAGTAAGACTGTGAACGGTAGGGGCTCACGAAGCTGCCTCAGGCTCCAGGTCAGAATGCTCATTTCTGGGAGGACACTGATGCTTTAAAGGGTGGACTCATCTGTCCAAGGTCACACAGCATGGTAAGGCAGAACAGTAGCTAACAGGTGAATACTGCAGGGTAATTTTTCATCTGAGCCACGTGCTAGTTCACCTCTCGATGGGTGGAAAACATACACGTGTGTGTGTGTGTGTGTGTGTGTGTGTGTGTGTGTGTATCCACATTTATACTGATATCTCCATATAGCTCCCAGAATCGCAGAGAATCCCAAGCCTTCCCCTGTCTCACAAAACTAGGAATCTGTACACATTTCACCACTCTTGAAAATTCCCATTTTTCTTCAGTTCTGACATATGCAATAGATTCAGCTCATTCGTCAAGATTCAAATGTCAGTTCTTTGTCAAAATCTCCCTGATGCTCCCCACTCCAAGGAGAAGGCGTGCTCTCTTTTCTGTGCTCCCATGGGACCTTGTTCTGACCTGTAAGATAACACTAATCCTTCTCCAGGGTAGTGATGTGCCTACCTACGCCTTGCCCTCCCCCACCTGTCTAGGTTGTGAGTGTCTGGTCATCAGGGGCCATGATTCATTCCCCTCCCAATATCACGGTCCAGAACTGTGCTATACAAAAGCATGAGGCACACATAGCTACGTCAATCAATTGGAATAAAATGAAATTAAAAATTCTATTTCTCAGTCATATTGGCCACGCGAAAGAACCCAAGAGCAACACATGTGAGTGGCTGCAGGTGCAGAAACACTTCTTCGATCACATCAAGTTCCACTGAACCCGGGTCACTGGGAAAATACTGCATTTGATGTATAGTAGAGACGTGCGGAAATCAGGAATACAAGAAATGCGCACACCATGGGGAACGTTCATATAACCTCGGAAACAAAACATCAGTGTCCTACCATCTTCGCTTCCCTAAGAGGTGTGTAAAATTAAAATCTTTCAAATTTAAAAATAAGTGGTTTAGACGTCTCATTTAAAACTATCATAGAAAAAATTGTCATAAGTGTCACAAAGAAGCAAGAGCTTATAAGCAGAGCTGTTCACACTGAAAAATACCTATTTTCACAGTTTCTAAATAATGCTGGCTGTGCTACCATAGAAGAGTACATTTCTTGATTAGAAGTAGGTATAAATAACCTAATGGGTGAATCCAGACATCATGATCCACAAAATGATGGCCTCCTTCCCAACATTTTGGATCTTGCTTGGGAAGCTTGAAATTGAATTCCCAATTTACAATCTCTTGCATGTTTAAGATGCTATTTCATCATCAATACATAAGCTGACCCTCACGGGGTCTCTGTCACACTGTGACCACAGCATCCTTCTCTACCCTCTAGGAAATGAAACTGGAGTCAGGGAGGTGGTGGGTGTGTGAGAAGCCTAGTTCCTGCCACTCATTAGTATGTAAGCCTGGGAGTGGAGTAAATCCTTTATTTCTACAGGCTTGATATTTCCCCTTTTTAAATGAACTTCATGGTCACTAAGGCTTCTTTCTGCTTAATACTTGATACTAACTGGTATCAACGGGGTTCCCGGGGTGTCCCCTGCTGTTTTAGACCATACAGGCAGACCAACAAAGACCACGTTCATGGCCACGCCCATGCCAAATTCATGGATTCCCTATCCCTGATTCTCCTCATTCCATTTCACTTTGCACGTACATCACCAGTTAGGTTCGTCTCTAAATCAACACTGCAGTGAATGTTCTCCGGATGGAACAGAAATCTCTTCCGTGCCCTTCATTGCTGTGAAAGTTTATTGCTCCTGCTTTGGGATGTAACACAAGGATTACTCCGGACCTCAGTTCTTCATGAGCCTTGAATTGTGCTGTTCTCATTCCCTCCTTTGGACTTCCTGGCCTTCAGGGACTGCTTCCCATCCTCTGCTCCTACAGACCGCTTTCCAACCCTGACTTTCTAGAACATTCTGAGACCAGAAGGGCATGGACATCTGAGGAAACAATCTTCCCTCTTCCTTTTAGTCTCTGACCGTTGGCGCCCTGTGGTTCTGAGACCATGACCTCCCTGAGCTCGTGGACCTAGGGAAGACTGTTCCAGCAAACATGGCTACCACCCGCCTCCATCAGAGGCATCCCGGGAAACAAAGCCAAACAGCACTCCTGTCTTCCAGGCACGGCAGGGTTGGGTATTACTCACAGTGCCGCGTATTTCCACTGAAGGCAGAACAGAAACCTAATAGCCTGGGCAAACGAGATTTCTTTTGCAAATCATCACTAGGTTTTATAATACGTGTGTTTCTTCTTTGCTGTCCTGGTGAACCTGATCACATATCAGGTAAACAGCGATGGGGGACCTACTCGTGACAGAGGAAGGGAAGGACAATTCACACCCTACTATTTCTTTGCCTTTTTCTGTGTCCCCCGCCCTCTGGGCTGGATGTTAGCACAAGCGACGACGTTTCTGAGTTCTGAGTTCCAGGTCTACCTTGGAAGGAAAACTTGAAAACAACTTGGGAAAATTTCTGTTATTTTTCCTCTGAGACGCAAGGTCAAACACTACTCCTCAAATAAAAATGGAAAGTGGCCCAGATATCAGATGGCAGTTTTTGTAAAAGGGAGGCTTGAAATTGATTTCACCAAAACCTTTGTTTAATACGTCTTGCTATTTTAAGATGTTAATTCATCATCAATACACACAGTGACCATATAACTTACTGTCCAAACCAGGACGCTGTTAAGAAGAAAAAGGGAATGCTACAAGGCTCAGGCCAGCACAGTCAGCAGAAGGCGAACGCATCCTAAGCAAATTGGGGTATATAGTCATCCTACCTATAAAGCACTTTTTTAAAAAACCGAGGAACTGCTTTTAATCCTCATAATTCTAATACTTACCAACTTCTCTAGTTTCTCCTGATAGTCATCGCCAAGTGTCTGCCCTTAATTCTCTACGCTGCCTAGATGCGTGAAACCTCCTCCCCCAGAAGCATCCATCCTCATACCGACCCCAACGATGAGCTGCAGTAAACAGACCCCAAGCAAAACACTAAGACTGAACCAAAGAGACCTAGGTCCATGTGTGTCTTATGTCTCTAAAAGCACCATGAACTTCCTGGGAACAAGACCTCTGACACACATGACGTCCTGCATCCTTAGCTAAGCCTCCCCTTCTGGGACTCAATGGACACTATGTACAGACCAATCACCTCCCTTTCTTCATTTCTTCCTTTTGGGAATCAAGAGTATTCTATTTGCCGTATCTTGGGAAAAGCTATGAATCAGTGCTGCACAGCTACGTCTAAAGAAAATCGTGATGGGTAAGCAAATGGTATTATTTCTTTTTTTTCTAAATGTCTATTTTTGAGAGAGAAGAGAGAAAAAGAGAGAGAGCAAGAGAGCAAGCACAGAGTGGGGGAGGGGCAGAGGGAGAGGGAGACACAGAATCCAAAGCAGACTCCAGGCTCTGAGCTGTCCGCACAGAGCCCGATGTGGGGCTCGAACTCACGAACCGTGAGATCACGACCTGAGCTGATGTCAGATGCTTAACCGACTGAGTCATGCAGGCCCCCCAAAGTGGTATTATTTCTATTCAACACCTGCACACATCAGACAGTGATGACTATAGTAACCAGCAAATGCTTTAAAGTGTTTCTACCATTACAGGTCAAAATTGACAATAAAATATAATGTTGGGATTATGCCTTCTTCACCAACATAAACACAGAGCAAATATGAGCCTTCCCAGATCTAGATGAAGTCTCTTATGAGGATAAGAGATACCAGTTCATCCACAGGGTCAGGTAGTTCTCAAGTCTTTTAAATCATGTCTTTGGGGGGTCACAGATTCCAGTTCATTGTATCTTCATCTCTGTTTCATCAAAATACAGATTTTGAGCTCTGACTTGTATCCTCCGGGGATGACAAGAATGTGAAAGACTTCACATGAATTAGGAGCTCCCAAGATACGACCACATCACGTTTCTGGATAGGGACGCAAGCCACGTGGAGGTGGCATCACCATGAGCAGAGAGCCCCAGGCTCACACGCCCAGACCTCTCTGGTGCAGGGTCACACACATTTTGATGAGCCGAACTGGGCACAATTCATTTTGGTGTATTCCCTGCAGTCATTTCATTACAGGTCTATGGGGAGTTAATTGACCAATTTTTGCCAAATCTCAAGGATATAAGATAGTGAGGTTTTATTTTTCCTTGAAGCCTGGAGGTAAGGTCATCCATATCTGAGAAAGCCTTCACCAACGAAGCAGAGGCTTGGCAGCCTTTATGTATGAAAAATAACTTGAAATCCGTTTTTTTCAATAAAAGTGTCAGGCTTAAGGTTCAATTAAAATGATACATGCTGGTCATTTGGCAGTTCCTGACAATAAAACCTCCAAACAGGTAAGATGCTCAGGTGACAGAGAGGCACAATTCATATTTGTTATTTGAATCATTAAAAGCATGCCTTTGGCCTAAACATTTAGGGATGTGTGTATGACAGAAAATACACATGTCTTTCTTCTGATTATTAATAATATTTATTGAATATAGACGGTCTTGGTGAAGTTCTCAATGGATCATGAAAACATCACCCAAATCTTTAGTGTATAATGAAAATAAAGTAAGCAGGACCAACGGACTCTCTTTCTGGATCACTGGAGTAAACATCTAATTAAGAACACAGCTCTCTCTCTGGGAATGAAATTTCCATCACAGAAGACAGACCCCAGCTTACACCCTTGTCGATTTTAAAAGCGATTCCTGGGGCAGCATATAAAGAGACGAGCTATAGCGATGAATAATGAGAACCATGTTTGTATCTGAAATAAAGCTATGAAGCAAGTCCTAGAGGCAAAACTGGGCAGTGGGAGCTCAAGACTATCAACGCCAAGCATGAATCTTCTGGAAAGACAAATATGTTTTTATTGTAAAGAGGTTCCCCGAAAAATATGTGCTCTATAGGCTGTAAGTCCCTCCTAAGCAAAATGGCTGGCGATGTGGTGGGCATGAGACGGGTAGATGCGGCCGGAGCCCCGAGCCCGCTGCTCACAGCTCCTTGGACCTGGCACGTTCTCTCCCTGAGCTTCCATTTCCTCACTGGAAAACGGAGACAGAAAATCCCACCCTCAGATTTGGAGGGCCAGATAATCGCCTGCCCATGAGAGCTGAGCAACCTGTAAATTTTCACATTCGTTAGCATGACATTTCTGCATCGTGTTACAATTCAGGAAGTTCGTAAAAGACACAACCTCTGGGCTGCATGAAATAAGGGCCCATTGGGCCAGAAAGTACTCACGAAACTGATATGGACTGTGGTGGCCTGGGGCACGAAGATGTGGCAATGACCGGGCAGGAGAGAAGGGAGACGAAGGAGTTATGTTTGGTAGGGCTCACAAGGGAAGATATGAGAAGTAAAGAAAAACATCAAATGGAAATACAGCCGTATTAAGCTGTGTTTATACTGAGGGGGCAGAAAACAAAACAAAACAAAACAATTCATTAGCCAACTCAACTTTTATAAGTTATTTGAAAGATAGTTAAATCAAGCAATGAGGGTCTGGAACACTGAGGCTAGGAATAGATACATTCCCAAGAAACCTTTTATACAAGTGGAAGGTAATTATGAACAGGAAGTATTAGGCAAGAATTATTATAGTAAGCATAATGTAATCAATCCATAAGATCTCTCCAAATAGAAAAGAGTGTAGTCCATTTCTACCTGGAACCCCACCCACTTGTTCCACCATTAAGGCTGTGCCCTGATTGTAGAAATGGCTCATGTTCTTAATCCTTCTGACTGTAAATATTAAAAATGAGTGTATGTGTGTGCGCATGTGCGTGTGTGTTGTACTAGAGTTTTTGCAAAGTTTTCGCCTGAAATTATCTCACTGTACCTCTCAACTTTCACTTGTACCCAACCCTTTAGACCTTTGATATAATTAAGTCAAGTTGGTTTCATCTACTAGACACTCAAATCAAAATATTACAAACTCATGGGTGTCACCTAAAAAGGAAGACTTACAACGATCAAAGGAATGCTACTGAAATTAAAGGCGGCATGCCCACGCCTCCACTCACAGGAAAAGAACACGGCTAACCCTGCGGTCTGTAGACATGGTGCAGAGACGAGTGTGACATTCCTGGAGTTCTCCCACCAACAAAGATGATTCCATCCACTTACACGAGAGATGGCAAATGGGTCAATCAAGCTCCACGGTTGGGGGACCAAAAGCAGCAAGTGCTCGACAGAAGTCAGCAGATGATGAAAATAGACATGTACCTTTTGTGTAGAGCTTGACAAAGTCATCTGTCACCAAGATCCGAGCCTGCCCCAAACGCGGGCCCAATGCCAAATGGCAGCCGGGTCCCATGCACGTGGGTGCAGTCAACCAAGCAAACGCTCTTTATATGCAGCCTTCATTTCCTACAGTCTTTTGTGCAAAATAGCTTCCTTCCTTCCTGTCCTTATTAATACCACCTCCAGAGCTGTAAGTTTAGGCCAACAGTTAAAGTTAAAGCACTATCCCTAAACTTTAAGAGACTTTCACATCAGAGCCATCTTGGAAAAGTGAATCTAGGAAAGGAAACGATGTCCTTATAGTTTATTGTTATACCTGTGATAGCCTTTCATGCTTAAACTCCTTGGTAAACTTTTTTGGCATGTGTACGGAATGGCATTTCACTTGGTGTCTGACGTCTTCATTTTTCCATTTATTTCTCCCAAACAGGGCTCGTGGGCGCATTTTTCCGGGCAAGCAGGCGGCTTCCACCATGAACTGTAAGCCCGTAGGGATCACAGCACTATCACCTCAGTCTGCACGCTACTACCGTTTAGAATGAACTTTTACACAGATCACCTGATTTGATTTCCATGCCTGGTTTTTATGACCGGGTGGGCACCTTCGTAGCCATGTAGGGCAAGTACAGGCATCTGAAGGAGGCACCGTTAGGTGACGTGAGCGTGTCTTATGTTTCAAACATCCTAAAGACTAGAGCTATAATGTTTACTGCCTACAAAACCCCCTCTCAGGATTTGATGCTTTTCTCTTCAATAAAGGCCGCTATCTTCCTGAGTACACCTGGAATTAAGAAGTCTGTTAGAGTCCAGGAAATGTTCTGATCTATTCTGGACTGTTCTAGTTCCATGAATCTACTTTAATTCCCCTACTTAAGCCCTGAAGGCAGAGGCTGCACGCTGCTTGGCATCCTGATGATGCTTAACACGGCAGAAAAATGAATTATTAAGTGCGGTTCTCTACGTGGCACAGAATATCACCAGGCACAAAGTTTGGGATCAAATGAGAACTGTCCACTCCTGTTGTTGATCCTTCTGCTCATGGAGTTTGCCTGCGAAAGTGTCAAAGCACGATGTGCGCACAGGTTGGAAATGGAAGTTCAGGCAGCTTACGCTCGGGGCGCCCAAAGAACCGAGGGGAGACCCAGCTGTTTGGCTTCTCATTCAAATGCTCTTCCCTCTACAGACACAAACGTGCACAGCATCATAACACGGGATGAGCATCTGATTACGTTTTCTAATTCAGAACGTGGGCTCAGAGTACCTCTGTCCCCAAATCAGATGACTGGTCTGCAGATGGACTTGTGACTCGGCCAGGCCAGGCGCGTCCTTCCCTGAGCTTTTCCTGGCTTCTGCCCGCGGGGCCCTAGCGAGGGGGTGTGGATGCGGCAGCTGCTGGCAGCTGGCTTCTCCGTAGGAGGGAAAAGAGGAAGACTGCCGCCCTCCCGACTTGGCTCTCTCAGCCCTCTGCAATTACAGACCATCAACCCCAGGGCCTCTCCAGCAAAAGTCCACACACCAATGTCCGGGTGGAAGGGAAGGACAATTATTGAACGTCCTGCATATGGTCACCTCCCACTTCTCATCTTCACCAATCCCCAGGGAGCAGGAATAAGGAAGTAACCAGAACAAAAAACCCCTCACTGATTTAAATCCCTCTTCCAACTCCCTCCTCAACCAGCTCAGACTGCTGCCTATTCAAGAGCTAGTGTTCAGCTCAAGGAGGGTAGAAAGGGACACAGGGAAATGAGGCTTTGTGAAATTGCAGCATATTTTCTTTGGTAAAGGCTAATCTAAGCTACTAGAATAAATTCTATCTGTGCAGGAAACAATGCCTCGCACACAGTCAAAATTTGCTAAAATTAATTTGCTAAATATAATTCTGCTCAGAGGTATGATTAATAGCTAGTAAGCACTCAATAAATATTTATATTGAATGGATACAATCTTTTTCTCAGTTAGTTCCCAGTGTTTCTATGAAAGAGCACTACCTTTCCTGAAACCCTAGACAATTACTACATTTGCCAGTATGGGTTCAAATAGAGGCACAAGTGGTAAATGTCCCCTTCATAATACGGACTCGGACTCAGTTCCTATTACTAGGAGATGAGCGCTTCCTTTCTTTGTAGGACTGAAAAATTAGAGGGCATGAGGCAATTTGTGTGAAAATCAAGTATGGTGCAGAGCTGGTACCCAAAATGCCGGACAGGAGGCACATACAGAGGCCCAGCATCTTATAGCGAGTGAGGCTGAACTGAGCTGGGCCGTGGGGGGTGAAATACATACTCAATTGCAAAGACTCAGAAGGTACACAAAGAATACACAAGATCTCATTAATACCTTTTGATACTGGTATAGTATTACATATTATGATAAAATGTATTAATTTTTATATTGGTTTAATGTTGGAATAATAAGATTTTCGATATACTGGATTAAATGAGATATTTTATCAAGTTCATTCCATACATTTATTTTCCATTTTTAATGTGGCTGCTATAAAAAATTAAAAATAGAATAGGTAGCTTGTGTTATCTTTCTAGTAGCACTGGTGTTGAGTGTTACACCAATATAAAACAGTATTATTACCCTATTCTAGATGCTAAAATTATACACAGAAATGTCTGGAGTTTTATCCTTATCTTTGGAAGTAAAAATTTCACCTTAATTAGAGCAAAACCAATTTGAGGCAAAAAAAAAAAAAAAACCCCACAAAAACTAAACATGACTGCTTTTTTTACATCCTTACATCAAAACATTCTTTGTACTTTTACATGAGAGAGATAATCATCAAGTGTAATTTTTGCTTTTAAAAACATCAGTAAGACTGTTGAAGAAATTCCTGATGACAGGTGCCCTGGAGAGACCGTTGAGGCAATCCTCGGTGTTTAAGTTTACTCCTCGCCTCTGACAACAGCCTCCTTGCCTGGCGGAGCCTGGAGAACCAAGCGATCAGCAGCGTGCAACACCAAAACGGCGCCCATTTAAACCACAGGGTGGGGGGCAGGACGGTGGGGAGGGGAGGAGACGTGCACGGGGATGCCCACGTCTTCCACATCGAAGAGTCAAGTGTCCACAAGGAAGCTGAGAGATGGCGTATCTCTGAAATGATCAACTACCCTAAAACTGCTTTGTTGGCAAACACATACACTCATGCATACGTCTGGGCACAAATGGCGTTGGGTTGTGCTACCGTCCACCTACCGAGCCCAGGAAGAAGTAAAATAATACATCCTGATGAGCAAAGAGGCTGAACTACATCTCTGCCCCCGCACCTTGCTGGCGTGACCGGTGTCCCTCAGTGGTTTCCAGTTCTGCGGCAGTAGGCCGGAACCAGGGAATCTTCCCGCTGCTCAGCAAAACCCCATCACGGGGTTTGTCTTTCCACAGAGTTCTATCTGTGTTAAGGTACTCTGCCTCGGCTCTGGTCTGGAAGTTCGGGGGTCGGAAGAGGTGTGGAGAGTACAGGAGACAGCATGGATGATTCGGGTGTAACTGATTTGCGGCTTGATTGTGAATGTCTCCCCAAAGATTGCTCTCATTATGTTCACTGTACCTTTTTTAATACACTTTTTAATGTTTTATTTATTTTTGAGAGCAAGCGAGCGAGCGAGCGAGCGAGAGAGAGAGAGAGAGAGAGAGATAGCATGAGCAAGGGAGGGTCAGAGAGAGAGGGAGACACAGAATCTGAAGACAGACTCCAGGCTCTGAGCTGTCAGCACAGAGCCCGACACAGGGCTCGAACCTATGAACCGTGAGATCATGACCTGAGATGAAGCCAGACGCTTAACTGACTGAGCCCCCCAGGAGTCCCACATTCATTATATCTCTTTGTGGGTAATGTAATAACTGACATTCCTAAGTGTGGAAAGAGTGAGCAAAAGGCAGATAAATAAGGAGTCCTACAGCATTAAAACCTCTCACCCATATTTTTAAAACTTTTTAAAAAACATTTAAGAGACAGAGAGAGACAACACACAAGTTGGGGAGGGGCAAAGAGATAGAGGGAGACAGAGAGTCGTAAGCAGGCTCCAGGCTCTGAGCTGTCAGCACAGAGCCCGACGCGGGGTTCGAACCCACAAACTGTCTCATGCACATTTCTAAACAAAACTGTGCAATGCACCATCTCCATGAATAATTTCAGTGCCAACAAACGGGTGGTTCCCAGCTAAATGTGAGGGCTCTCCCACAGGGAGAGGTCAGAAATTTACTCTTTGAAAACTTAAAATCTGGTATTTTCCTAACTTCCTTGTCTATTCCTAAAGTCCAAAACATTGCATCAGCAATGCGACTACAGCATAAGAAGGGATGGTGGGTTTTGTCCAGGAAATTCAGATCCAAGTGAAAGCCACGCGTAAGCCTAGCAGTTCTTTCCCTTGGTCCTTATCTGACGAGAGCTTCTTCTTTTTTTTTTTTTTTAAACATTTTTTTATGTCTTTTATTTATTTTTTGAGAAACAGAGAGAGAGAGAGAGCGCGAGCAGGGGAGGGTCAGAGAGAGAGGGAGACACAGAATGTGAAGCAGGCTCCAGGCTCTGAGCTGTCAGCACAGAGCCCGACGTGGGGCTAGAACCCACGAACGTGAGATCATGACCTGAGCTGAGGCCGGACACTCAACCGACTGAGCCACCCAGGCGCCCCGAGAGCGTCTTCTGAAGCCATCGTTGAGTGTGTCACAGGGGCGCAAGCCAGCCAGTGCGCAGGGGTCTTTATTTCCTTTAGCATTTTTTTTTGTGGACTCAATTAGCATCTGTTACTTTAAGCATAATTTCCTCTTTCAAGCAATGAAAACACAATTACATTCATATGAAATTTTCAACAGACATTGCAGCTCAGAAATAAACCAGCACACAATTCTATTAATATATCCCTTCGTTACAGGACCATAATCCCTCAGAAACCAAATTCAGTAACCTTAACTTGGCCGCACGGTGAAGATTTTAAGAAACTTAAAACACAGAGCGCGCTTTGCGGGCAAAGCTGTGAGCATCATACGCTTGGCTACTCCAGGTTCATGTCCGAATCACGGAACTAAGCTAGAGATAAGCAACTTAGTTGCAAATATGATCCTTCCTCCCAATCAATCAACCATAACCAAGTTTCAGACACCGCAGTGTCACTTTTCGGCCACAAGCCTAAGTGCCTTTAATAGAGTCCAGAGCCTCTGACTCCGGCTTCAAGTGCAGGTGTCTATGCGGTTTCCAGCACAGCGGCAATTAGGGACACAAACCTCTTCATTCGGTGCAGCAAACCCACTACGGGAGCGAAGCCTGGGCAGCCCCGTGGCAGCGTCTCTCCTGCAGCCGGACTGCGGGGGGTCACCGAGACCGTGAAGACGCAGCCCGGGTCATCTCACCTCTACCTCCTCCCACGGTAGGGAGCCAGAACGTCCACCCGACGGCATCCCAAGCCCTCAGTCAGCAGGTGTGCGACACGGGAGGAAGGTTACCCAAAGAGCCCAGTGTGCCTAACCACTAAGAGCCAGAGCTGGGATTCAAGGTCAGACCAGCCTAAATCCAGAGCCCATTCCCCTTTTCCAACACCGCAGCCACCAAGGCCAGGATGCTTTCATCTATTTCTCCTTAAGAAAGTATTCCATCCTAGGGCCGCCTGGGTGGCTCAGTCGGTTAAGTGCCTGACTCAGGTCACGATCTCATGGTTCGTGAGTTCAAGTCCCTCACCGGGGTCTGCACTGACAGCACGGAGCCTACTTCAGACTCTCTCCCATCTCTCTCTCTGCCCCTCCCCTGCCTATGCATGCACACACACACTCTCGCTCTCAAAATAAATACTAAAAGACTGCATTTCATCTTGTCACTTATACCAGAAATCACTTTTGAACCTACACCACCTCATAACCAAGTTCAACAATCCAGACCAATCCAGATTGGGCCAAACCAGACCCAGGAGAGGACAAAGAGAGCAAATGTTCCGGACCTTTCCATTGTGTTCACCTTCATCCCCTTTGGCTATTTTTCCCTCAGAGCATGTCTCCCCCCTGAGTTTTAGAGGGTCAGCCCAAACGTTAGGTCAACCGAGTCTGCATCCAGGAGAGGGCGGTGCAATCCGTATTTTCCCATCTTTCCATTTCAGGGAGGAGGAAGAGTGGTGCTCTTGCTTCAACAACAAGGCAGAATGCTTGACGGCCGGTCTCCTTTTCTCTCCATGGGTTTTCTTATTCACCTACCCCCTTGATAAAGGAAAAGGTATTGGCTTACTTGATGGGCGGGAGTCCCCATAAGACGGAATGCTGATGCGCGGTGTGCCAAGCGGCGATGCTTCTGCAGTAGAGAAATGGTTTTAGGCAAAGCAGGTGGGAGCGAAATTTTGGGAAAGCGACGTGCAATGATGTCTCAAGCATCAGGGGAGGCAAGGGGCGCTGGCACTCGAGGAGTTGGATCTTACGTTCCTCCAGGGCTCCAAAAGCCGGATTCATTTGTTGTGCAAATAAAATCACAGATGCCTTCACTTGGTGCATCATTCATGTAAGGAGCCTGACAGAGGAGGACACAATTCATTCCTGGGTTCGATGTGGAAAACAGCCTGATGGGACAGGCCTTGCACTTGGCATTGGAGCTACATAAGCAGCAGCACCCGGTCTGTGCCTGTCTGAAGCTCACAGTTGTGAGACAGGGGAAGTGGTTCTATTTTTTTAATGTTTACGTATTTTTGAGAGGTGGGGAGGGGACGAGGCAGAGACAGGCAGACACAGAATCCCAAGCAGGCTCTAGGCACTGAGCTGTCAGCACAGAGCCTGACGCAGGGCTTGAACCCACGAACCATGAGATCATGACCTGAGCCAAAGGCAGGTGCTTTACCGACTGAGCCACCCAGGCATCCCTGAAGTGGGTCCGTTCTGACTCTGCAGTTGCTGCTAGCTGTGTGATTTTGGTTAATTCACGGAGAACAGTGTTTTGTCTACAAAGTTCTCATATTCATCTCATCCTTTACCCGTGTGCCCAATGACCTGGATTTGAGGGGACGGAGCATTTCTTTTGCTTTTCAAAGATCAGACCCAAATAGTCTAATTGTCTCAAGTCTTCTTAAAACTTCTTGGGCTACGTCAAGAAACACTACATTTATATATACGTATGTTAAGACATGTACGTGTGCTCACACCTTAATGCCTTAGAGTCTGTGTTGTTTCTAAGTAAACTTGAAGTTTACCTAGGACATCACACACCCTTCAGAGCTCTTTGAAAGCCAGAAGCTTCCGGTACCTTTGTTAGTCCATTAGGACAGCCCAGATTAACTAATCACACTCACAATGTATAATTTTTATGTTCAAGCCATTCTTCCAGTTTCCTATATGCCCCCAAATCCTGTTCTTTTAAAGAGAAATGTTTTAAGTTCAGACTTCTTTCTTTTCTTCTGGAATTTCACCAACTCTCTGCTGCTTTCTGCTGTAGTACTTTCCAGGTCATCATGCCCCGAACCCCTGGCCCGTGTTTCCTGCTTTCCAGAACCATCTCCATGGCCCCATGGGTCCTCTCCTTCCCACGGCAGGTGCTCAGCCAGCCTGTGGCATCCAGGGGCACAGCTGGGAACCCCTCGGCACTCCCGACCTTGAGCCGTCCGAGCCGGCTCCCTCTCCCCCCACCCCCCTTCTCTATCACCCATCCATCAAAAGAAAAATCTGCCTCTGATCCCACATCCGTCCTATAAGGGGATGGAGTATTAGGCGGACTATTAACATTTAAAAATACGCCTCCTTCCCATTCCCATCCAGAGACCTGCTTTGGGATAGGTAAGGAGTATCATAATTCTAGAACCCCTGAGCGAACACTGTAACAACCTCAACATGGAGACTAAACGTCGCCTCTTCAAAATACGGAAGTACATGCTTTCGTTAATTTTAAAACATGCGTCACCACCACGCAAGGGCACCTCTGCTGAATATTAGTCTCACCAAAGAAAATGCTCTGAATTCTTGCTTGTGATGCTCCCCTTGCCATGGGCAGGGTGGGCTCCATCTTCCCCAGACCACGAATCCCCATTACATTCAAGAGGAATCATACGAGCAAGTCAGAATACAGACTTTGACCTTTGAAAATGTTTGGAAAGAGCACACCGCCTCCCCGCCAACAGCTTTCCCATTTTGTTCAGCAGATTGTGCGGTGCCTTTCGGTCCGTCTCCCCGCTCCACACACCCGGCCGCGCCCACGGACAGTTTTTAGAAGGCTGTGTTCCAAATTAACAACTTAGCAGCTGGAGATGGAGCTCACAGTCTCCGACAGTTTCAGAGGGAGGCAAGCAGTTTTTCTGGAGTTCTGGCAGGGGCCGTTAAATCTCCTAAAACGCTGATCAGATACGAGTAAGGGACGATGTATAAATTGTCACGGGGAATTCTATTATCAAGGCCTGACTGTATCACTAGTGTGTTCTGCAGAGCCATCGGTGGAGGGCTGTCCGGCCCTATGGCATCCGGGCCACCGCTGTGAAACAGACGTGGGGACCAGCGTCAGCCCGTGGTCTGTGATGATGGCAATTTCTCCCACCGAGTGATGGCTGCACCTTTCTACTCCGTTACTGCAAAACCCTCCCAGAATCGGAAGCCAGAAGCAGCAACAGTGACTGTTATTTGGGACCCGCCAGACACCGGGCCGGGTCTTGGATAAACAACAGGTACTGACAGGAAGGTGCGCAGCCTTATCAGTGATTTCAGGTGCCGAGATCGTCCTCCCTGAGACGGCTCCATCCGTCACCAATGACCGTGGGAGGGGCACCTGGGGGGCTCAGGCGGTTAACGTCTGGCTTGGCTCAGGTTACGATCTCACGGGTTGTGGGTTTGAGCCCCGTGCCGGGCTCTGTGCTGACAGCTCAGGGCCTGGAACCTGCTTCAGATTCTGTCTCTCTGCCCTTTCCCTGCTTGCATTCTGTCTCTCTAAGATAAAAAAATAATAATAATTGAATAAACAAACACAAATTAATGATTGTGCATAAACACTGGTTGCTGTGTTTTTTTTGTTTTTTTGTTCTTTGTTTTTTGTCTCATTGGCTCCGCTGTAACTTTAGGCCGGAAACTCCAACCATTACAATCCCTCTGGTTCCCTAACCTGCAGCCGTAGTTCAGGTGAGTAACACATTACATGGACAGACAACCTTGAACCCTTCTTAGGGGTTGGTT
This sequence comes from Suricata suricatta, assembly GCF_006229205.1. Lineage (NCBI taxonomy): Eukaryota > Metazoa > Chordata > Mammalia > Carnivora > Herpestidae > Suricata > Suricata suricatta. The sequence continues at coordinate 3,236,597 of NC_043701.1, forward strand.
TTATCCCTGGTCATTCAGCGAAGACCAGGTGGATCAGCACATGGAAAAGCCCTGACAGAGTCAACTCGGAGCAAACCATGGCCTGATGCAGGTGCCAGCGGCCAGCAAGGCCCACGCGGGACAGGGCACGGAGGATGTGACGGAGGAAAAAGACGGGCTCAGAACAAACTTTCCAGATCCGATCCTTTCCAAGCAATCTCTGAAACAAGACATGATCTCCGTGCAACACTTTCACTTTCCTTCTCCTTTTAATGTTTATTTTTGAGAGAGAGAGAGAGAGAGAGAGAGAGAGCGAGCAGGTGCGCAAGTTGGGGAGGGGCAGAGAGAGGGGACCGAGGATCTAAAGCAGACTCTGCACTGACAGCAGAGTCCAATTCGGGGCTCAAAGCCACGAGCTGTGAGGTCATAACCTGAGCTGACTTCAGATGCTCAGTGGCTGAGCCCCCCGGGGGCCTCCCACGCAAAACCTTTCTAAGGTAGGGGCCCCAAACAACCATCCATCTCCACACGCTTATAGGACTCGCTTCCTCCACAGACTTGAGTCTTTTCCTGAACTTTCAGTCTGGATCACTGGACTCCTTCTGCCCTTTCTCACGAGAGCGAGGGAAAGATGTCCACGGCAAAACCAAATCCATTTACGGCAAACACAGGCCCGGCTCATCTCCGTAAAGGGTAAGAATGCCACAGTCCCCAAGGCCGAAATGTGGTAACGGTTCCTGACTATGGGTGATTAGCATCTTAACATTTTCACAGGCGTGTCGGAGCTGATGACGTTCTGGTCAAAGTTCATGGGAAGCACCCTCCCACCCTCAAAATTCCCCAGGTTTTCTCCATGGAGCCTCTGAAGGTCTTGGCTAAGCTTTCCGTGGTAGCTCCAGGATGGAAAGTGAGCAGCTAAGTTCAATGCAATGTCAGTGTCACATAATAAAATATGCTTAATGCTGGGGAAAGCATTTGCCAGACATAAAAGTCAACTGCTTTCCATTTGTTTTGAATTTGGGCTTTGCATACAGCCGATCTGGGATATTTGGGTTTTCACTAGGCCTCTTGAGTGACGCTAGCTTATTGACTTCTTTAAAAAATTTTTTAAAAACATTTATTCATTTTTGAGAAACAGAGTATGAGCAGTAGTGGGGAAGAGAAAGAGAGGGAAGGAGACACAGAATCCAAAGCAGCTACAGGCTCTGAGCTGTCAGCACAGAGCTCAGTGTGGTGCTCACACCCCCGAACTGTGAGATCATGACCTGAGCCGAAGTTGGATGCTTAACTGGACCTCTTTTAATACATCACGCACCTTGCATCCCAGAAGATGGGAACTAGCTGTAGATGCCCGAGCACGACAGAAAGGGCTCCAAGCCGGTCACCTGCTTCTTTGTGACACTGTTCTCTCAGTGTCCCTCTAAGAGCACCACGCCAGCCACCCTCTTTCCTCGGCACAAGGACATTGCTGCTCCCTCCCGCTCTCCGTGGCCACCCGCCCCTCACCAGGACCCACCTGAAGGTCCCAGGCCTGTACATGCTGTTCTGCACAGGCTCCCTCCAGGACGCCCAGGACTTCTGAGCTCTCCCCTTCACACATCCACCCCTTTGCCAGCCAGAACGTGTCTCTCTTTCTCCAGAGTCCTGGATATATTTCTACACAGTCTTAAGAACCTACTGTCCCTGTTCCTTCCAGGCTCCTCTTTATCCAGAGAGTCTTAAGTCACTTAAAGCATGAGCAGAAAAGACTGTAATTTATACTAGTATGATTACCGCGCCCCCTGTCACTTTTTGAGTCGTGAAAGGACCACCTCAGAAATAAGTCATGTTTGCACTTCCTATCCTCGAATCTTGTTTTTCTGGGTTTCCTCTCACTTCTTCTTTTTAATACCATATTTACCTTCCCTACAGACAATTCACACTGACTTTAACATAGTTTCCTAAAAGATTTAACTCTCAGGATGGCCAAAGCCATCTGTTTCAGTATCTGAGAGAAACAGGAGCTAATGCAAAGAGCACCGGGCAGAGACATCAGAAGTGTGGCTCCCGGGTCGCCATCACCGCCGTGCCCCTGGGCAAGTCTGTCCTCTCGCAGAATTCCAAGCTCTGTGCATTTTAATGTCTGTGTCACAGAATGTGGTGCCTATAAGATTTCATTTCCGAAAACTCTCTGCAGTGGTGCTGTCATTACAAATGTCTAGATAAATAATTTAACCTCTCAATCAACACTGGGTCTGGGGCTCCTAATTTAATAGGAGAATAGACACGTCAGGGCTCTACATTCGGGCTTGTAAAGCTCAGAGAGACGCGGAAAGCAACCAAAAACATCGCTGTTACCCAGGCAGCGTTCTCGGCTGGGTTTTCAGGTCTCCAGAAATCACAGATTTACTGAAACTTAACACAGAGCTAAAGACCCAAGGCCCCAGGAGAAGGCAGAATATCTCCATAGAAAAGAGGAGTTTGCACATCTTTTAAGGAAAGGCACATTCTCATCCATTCTCGAGATTCCTGAGCCCAACAGGTGGACCCGATCAGGGGGTGCACTCCTGAGGTCTTTTCCAACTCTGTGACCTCCTGCCACGTGAGACCTGTGTGTGTGTGTGTGTGTGTGTGTGCACGCACACGTGCAAGCAGTCATATCCACACAACACAGATCCAGAATCCGCCACCACACACTTAGCCCTGCTCAGTATTTTTAGCGGAAATGTGTCCCGGCTCACTGGAAACATGGAGAATTAATCTTTCTGTCTTTTCTTACTCTCCACAGTATTACCGATCACTGCTTTTCAATTTTAAGTCATTTGAAATGAGGACGGTATACTTTACGATAAATTTGTGCTTTTACGTCAGGGGTAAAAATTCCTGAATTTGGTTCTCAGGAAGGGTTTAGCTCATTTAAGAGAATACAGTAAATTTTGGCCAAATCGGCCTCAGCCTTTCCTGCCTCACCTGCCAGGGTGCATACCGTGGCAGAGCGCTGGGCAGCGTGGATGGGGGTGCGGAGAAGCCTCTACCGTCGGACTGGTTTCGGAGCCAAAGGACGAATTCGGTTCATTCAGCTTTCTGAATATTTTGTTTCCAAACACCTCTGGACTGTAAATACTTCATTTAAAAACAAACGTTGGCATACCCAACGAGAAAGGGAAATGGTCTTCTAGAAGCCTAGACTCCATTTTATTGCAATATAGTCATACAGCACCTTAAAACAAAAACAACTCCACAAATTTCTCTATTTTTGGTAACTTTTTTAGCAAGAAAAAGGAGGAAGGGAATCAGCAATCTTGAAGAGGTAAAATCATTTGGTTTTATATCTTTTCCTAGATTTATTTTTCATTAATTTACAGTAATCCTCAGCATACCGACGTCCTTTCCAGCTGCCTCCCACAGGCCTGGCTTCTGATGGCCAAGGCAGGTAAAAAACTGCATCATGACTCTGTTAGTGTGCTAAGAACTTAACTAAAATTTTATAATCATTTTTTAAATGGGTATTATTTTTGAGAGACCGAGTGTGAGTGGGGGAGGGGCAGAGGAAGAGGGAGACACAGAATCGGAAGCAGGCTCCAGGCTCTGACACGTCAGCACAGAGCCCGACGTGGGGCTGGAACCCACAAACTGTGTGATCATGACCCGAGTTCAAGTTGGACACTTAACCGACGGAGCCACCCAAGCGCCCCTAAACAAATTTTAAAGAGTATAGGACATAAATATCAGGCTACAGAAAATACAACTCATCAGATGAATGCCTTCCAGTATAAGAGGGAAGGTGCCGGGCCCCAAAGTTCATCAGTTTGGTTAAATGACTCCCAATCTTAAATCCAGACCAAACCACAAACCGGCATCTATTTCTCTTTCTCTCTCTTAAAAAAATGTTGTCCGTCTGTCCTGGCCCCAGCCACCTGGGAATAGGACCATCCCCACAATAAGGAACAGGAGGACTCATTCAGAGCTGCAGTCTGAGCACACAGAAAAGAGTTTAAATGTCTTTTAAAAATTGACAAACAGTAGAGGAAGAGGAAACAGCCTTCACAACTAAGGATTTTATTTACCTCTTTGTGTTTTGAGCAGTTTGTTAAGATGTAAGCCAGTGTCCCCTGAAGCTGCATGAATTCTAGATCATTTCTCCATCCTGTTTTACTTCTCCTGCCCTGGTCCTGCCGTTGACCCTCACTCTGTTCCGCTTCACAGGGTGGGCACTGTGCCCTTCTGAGGGTCAAGAAGATGCCACTGAGAATGAGGGGGACCTCCTGACAGTTCCCTGCGGTCACCACCACCTCTGTCCTGTCCTCAGCACTCTGCCTGATCTCGTCTTCCTCAATGGCCCCACGTGCAAAGATGAGGGGTTTCCAATGACCAAAAGGCACAAAATCAAACAAGACCTTGCCCATCCTCCAACACCCACACCCCAGTTAACTGTGTCCACTCTCCTGCCACATGGGGGTATTAAGGAACAGGAGAGGGGCGTTGTATAAGTGCCACGTGCCTTCTTCCATAACACAGATCAGGCTTTCGAGTGCCCGCCATTGGGCTCAGACCCATGACCAATGTGCTTTCTTCATAATTATTACCAGGGACCCATGGTCAGAAATGCTACCCAGTAGGCTCTCTGGAGCCTGCGTGCCCGGGACCCATTGGGTTTATGCCTAGTCGGGAGGAAAACTAATAAGAGGGGGCCCAGTTAGTCACAGGATGCCACATGAGGGGGGCACACTTCTTCCTGGCACAAATGTTCTGCAGAATTATTTAACAGGCGGAGGAGATGGTCGGCTTGGTGTGAGCATCCTGGCCTTCCTGCTACAGCAAGCATTACCCTTCACAGGAGCCCTCCCACCAAACGTGACCTTACACTTCGGATTGACAGTCTCCTTCCCAGAAGAAATAGTGTTTAAGTTCTTCAGATGATGGTAATGATGATGATCCTACTGAGAAGGTGGTCTCATTTGTAAATCAAAACATGGGTTCTGAGGAAGTGACCCCCAAAATGCATCTCCCACCAAACACGGATCCGAAGTCGCCTCCGCACTGTCTCTGAGAGTCCCTGACCATCAGACACTGGCCCCCGAGAGGCTCTCTGCTTCCCTGAGGTCTAGCGGGGTCTCCTTTCTTGGCCCCAGGCCTCGCAAGCCGGAGCCAACAACACCCCTAAAATAAATAGGGGAAATCAGCTCACGCTGTTGACTTACCAAGCTTGAGCAAACTGCTCTGTGGACCTACTGGTGTCTCCCAGGATCTATTTTAATGATCTGCCTGAGGAGAACTAAGCAGTGATTAAAAGATAAGAGCCCTCACGATCCTGAGGAGGGAGTTGCAATATCTACTTGAGTGGGGAAGCACAGCGGCTGGTTCCCCCTTCTCCGGAGACCCCGAGTCTCTGCAGATGGCGAGCCTCCTCAGGGCCGGGGGAGCGGGCACCCTCTGCCACACGGGGACACCAGTGCATTCCTGGCTCCCCTTGGCCAGCCCTGCAAGACCCGCTCCTTCTCACCTGGGGTCCCACTTGGTCCTCGCTGGGCGTCATCCGTCAGCTTCCCTAGCAGGGACAGTCTGCAGTCCCTAAATGCCCAGGATGAAAGCAACCTGCTCACTCCTTCAGACATACTTAAGGAGAAAAGGAGGAAAAGGGACCCAGGTATCAAAAGAAAAGTCCTTTAAACCTAGCTCCCGTGTCCTCTTTTGACTTGTGTTAGAACCAAATCAAAGTCCTGTTGGAGGGTCTGAAGAAACGGAAATTTGAGGGGGGGAGAGGCCACTCACCTCCACCCCCCCCATTACAAAGTAGGTGGACACCTCCACCCCTAACAAATGCATAATTAGGCAGCTGTGCAGGAGCGAGGCCTTTGTCCAAAGGTCCCTTGGCACCAAGTTTACCTCGCCAGATGTTTGCTCCCTGCCTGTGCATTATTGATAGACCAGGGGACCTTTCGAAAATAGAAGTCAGGAGAGGGGAAGGCAGACCCCAGCAAGGCTGGCTCCGCGCCTGCTCCGCCGCCGGCCTCCCCGCTCAGGTGAGGGCGGTCATCGCAAATGCAAGATCCTTCCCGAAGCACACGTCCCCCGCCCGCGCGCTCCGGAGAGCAGCATTACCTGCTCCTGCTGCTGCACGGACTTCCCCGGAGCGCTGGTCTCCTTGGCTGTGGTCATGACCCCGTCCTGGGCGCGCTCGGCACAGGGGCAGGTGCGGGGTGACGGCCAGCTCCGAGCCACCGGGTCCGATCGGCGGGGAGGGGTGCGATGTAGTCCGTACTTCCGAAGCCGCACGGCTATTTTGGGGCGGGTGGGGGAGGGAGAGTGGGTACAGCAGCCTAGTTTTCTCTTGAAACGCGAGGAGCAGAGAGCGGATCCGAACAGGGTAGAAGCTGCGGCTTGGCGGGGCTTCTCCAATTAGCAACAGCCTCCGCAATCGCCACAGAAACAATGGGAACTGCTTAGCAACCGGCAAGTGGCGGCGCGGTGCAGGAAGGGGACCCGAGTGATGCGCGCCGCTCCCGCCCGCCTCCCGCCGCCCGCGGCGCACGGCGCATGC